>NW_028186386.1:1078702-1116402 GCF_003343005.1 Rhea americana
AAAAGAAGACAGATTTCCCTGACCACACATTCTATCACACCAGTACTCACATTAGTTTTGTAGTTTTTAAATGACTATCTCATTTTTTCAAGAAACAAGGGAGATATATTTTCTCTGTGTAAAGATTGTCATTGCTGCCTGTTTGTACATTATCAGCAGGTACAAATAGCTGGGAGAATGCTGGACTACTGAGCTGGCTTTAAACTATTTTGATCAACCACCAGGTAACAATACTGGAATAACACTCAACACCAATTTGTTCATTCCTGATCAGATGAATTTGCCAGTGTACACCTCTGCTTAGTGTCACACAACATCATTTATAGTGCTTAAAGTGCTTAAACTATCAGATGTCTGTATACAACCTGAGGAAGGTGACACACTAAACTTCTGATAGATTTCTTAGGTTCAACAACTCTCTGGCCTTCCGCAGTTCAGAGGAAAGGGGCATTTGTGAAAATGTCTTAGGTAGGAGCCAAATCAATGATTAGTCTAAATGTATCACTTTTTTGCAGAGTATCAACAGTTGTACAAACTGTGGAAGGGCATATGTTTAGCACATCTCTGATGTGTCTCTGATAATTCCCATACGTAATGACTTTATGCGCTGACTGCATGGTGTGCACGGAGAAAATCTGTTCTGAAAAATATACACTCAAAATATATTCCTCAAAAGCAATTTTTTTTCTTCATTTCAACAGAGCAAGGGCATGTTTCTATCCTTTAGGATATTGTATATAATTCTTCCAGAAATGATTAACACATTTTGTATTTAAAAATATACTATGTAGACATAAAATGGAAACATCATTTCCTTTAGGCGTGATGAGCTATTTTCTTTAAATGGTGAAACCCTGAGAATCTTTAGCACTTATCAGCCAAAATTCAGAGGAAAATAAAATACTAGAAGGATCAATGTGGCTACTGCTTCAGCCAACATACTCTTCTCTCAAAGCATGGTGTCATTTAACTCATGCTGGAATCTTCATTTATAGTCTGTATTTCCATACTGGCTGTTTAAAAATGAAAACAACAATAATGATGCTATCATCTTAGGTAGCTTTATCTCATCACAGACCTAAAATCACTTTGTAGCAGTAGTCAGTATCATTATTCTTGTCTTCAGAATGAAAACTGAGCCTCAGAATATTTAAAAAAAAACATATAAGTGGAGATGAGAATAAAAGGTAGGTTTATTGAGGTGTACATTTGCTTCCCATTTGGGCAATATACTTTGTATATGTATATGTTTATAGATCTGCAAAATGAGAGATAAGACAAATGTCTACTCTTTTGGATATAGACTGTATACTTTTTCCAGTTCTTCTAGAGAGAAAATTAGTGTTGCTAATTGAAGAGGACAGACACAGATGTAGCGGTAATAATTAAAAATATGTAATAAAATCTATATAATTCCTTATATAATTTATAGTTAATTAATCAATTGGAGTATGTACTATAATTCTGACATACACCAAGTATATTTTTAAATTACAATTATAATTAATTACAGTTGTTAAGATAATAAGCCCCTCAGGCTATATACTTTGGCCACTCTGTTTTTTAAACTGACATTTTTATCATTACTGTATGCACACTATAATTTTTACATATTCTCAAAGGCAATTAACAGATGTAATTTTCTAATGATTTTTCATTTGAGAATCTCTTCTAAAGGACCAAAAGTTTAACCTTGGTTATATTCTGCAGAACTTTTCTGTAAGGAAGAAGAATCTACTGAAGTTTTTTAAGGAGCGTTGGTCAATATTTCTGCTTCCTTTGCTGACTCTGTAATGCCAGCCATTCCCTCCTAATACAAATGATTTAACAGATGACAATCTAGCTGTTTGAGAAAGCAGTCCAAGGACTTTTATAGACTTTTCCAAATTCAGCAAATTCTCATATGAGTGAAAGTGGTATTTTGGTTTCTGGTTCTGCAAATATTTCTGAGGTAATTTAACAAGCTGTAACTCTCATTAAAATGCATGCTGTCCAAGCTCCAAGAAACTGTGAGCTATTTAGCTGTGCACAGGTTTGTTTGTTTTTCTGTAAAGGTCCTCAGTGCTTGAGATGTTCTGAATACAAGTCTGTACAGAATAAAAATATAAACAATAAAAAGGTGTCTGCCTTTAAGCAATTGTTAGATAATGTTATTTATCTGCAAAGAGCATCTCAAGATTTGTCAGACTTTTGTGCTTAGTATGGACAAAACAAAATACTGAGGTAAAATTATGAAGCTTAGGAAGGGAGTAATGGTAGTCTGAGCACTGGTACTTAAAGGCTGTCTGGGCACAGAAAGAAAACATGATCAATACTGAAGTCGAAGTACGGCTATTACATTATATTTTAAATATATTACATATTACATATGTAATTATTACATATTTCAACTCCCTTGAGTTGGGACAGATGGCTTTTGGCAATGTTCCCAAATTCTAGCTGATAAGAGCATTGCTGAGCAATAGGACTTGCTTATTTAATTTCATAGATTGCTACTAGACTAGTGTGCAATCAGTAGTAATACTCATGGCCTGATTTTTTCTAGATTTTTTTTTCCTTAAGCTTATTTAATCCTGAGAAATGCTGAACCCTCAAAGCTTTGAATTTTACTTATTGTTTGACATTTTATTTGTGCTGATATCAATGGGAATTATGAATGTTGAGCACCTTTTCAGATAAAGTCCRTTATCACTGTAAATGACCTACTTACTTTCATCCTCTGTGCTGCACACTGTTCTTCTACTGTAAAGACCCTGTTACAAATTAATACGTTATGGGGTGTTGGGTTTTCATTACAGTAATCTGTGTTCAATATTTACTGGTTTCTTTCTGTTTCTTTATGTCCTGATTTCTGTGTATTGGGCCATGATGTAGACACTAAGTGTTAGTTTCCTTGGCAACAATAATCATATGAAAGCTTTCAAATGTTCTTTTTTCTACTGAAGAGGCTGCGTTTTATTCTTTCTAAACTATTAAATAAAAATTAGTTATACAATTACTGTTGTAAGTACTAGTACAACTCTAAAACATGAAGATTCATACAGCTGAGTCTGTTGCTCAGTAATATGAACTAACTTTCAGTTAGCTGGACTCCTACTCCTTTTGCCAGCCTGTTAGTGCTTTGATTTTATTTTGACTGTGTAAAATCTGCTAGATTTCCACTTGTTTTAAGAAGGTATGGGAATGACAAGATATGTAGCTGGGTCTTACAAACAGTTGCAAAGTTTGCACCCTGGTCAGGATTGAAAACTTAATTCTGTCCTTTTCAGGTGGTTGTTTGTTCTTTCCTTCTCTTCATATCTCTTAGATATCAAATGTTTCTGCACTTACACTGTAAGGAACCTACTAAGCAAATAGAAGAAGTCAGTATTTTCAATATTGTAAATATGAGAACCTATTTCGTACAGTTGTATAGCCTCTGTTAAAAAGATAAACTCATAATCTGTGGAAAGAAGACTTGACTCTACTAGTAATCAAACATCCAGGGACTTGGTGAGGGCTCTTCAAGGGATCATCAGCCAAGGAACTGTGTTATTCTTTATTACCCCAGGGATTGTGCTGAGGGTTCAAAGCAGAGTGAGGATTGTTCCAAGTTCACCCTTATTAAAGTAAAGCTTTGAGAAGACTGAATCAAGAAAGCAGAAACTTCTTTACCTTTTTTTCACAGCATGGAGAAGGGCATATTATCAAAAGACAGCACTGAGAATGATTTTACATGGAACTGCATGAGAGCAGAGGTGAAAATTCTCTCTCACAAATTACTTACCCTACATTAGACCTACTCCTTTCACTTGGAGATAGAAGAGGTTTGGGACCAAACCTGCCGGGTCAAGCAGCCACTTTGAAAATAATTAAATTTTCACTATGCTTTCTTAAAGGGGGATAGTAGAGTGGAAGATTAGCTTAATCTGTTGGAGGAATTACACCTACAGCAAATCTATATTGCAGGCTTTGTAAACTCTCTTGGAGTTATTAGGTATCCTTAGCTGACCCAACTCTAGATCTGACTACCTGACCTTTTATACCTCCAAACCTGTAAGATGATAAGGTGACCTAAGCTTTTTGATTGCTTTCTTTTATGTAATGTTGCTGAAGTTGTTTCCACCTTCCATGATAACTTTGTTTTTCTTTGTATTATGTCAGTAGATTCATTGTTGTTATGATTCAATGCCTCTCCAGTGAATTTTAAAATAAATCGCAGGTTTGAGTTATTTAGGTCCACCTCAGACAGATTCTGAATATATCCCTAGCTCCTCAGTTGTCTCCCTGCACCAATAATAATGAAATCTTTTTTCCATTAATCTCACATCAGCATGCCCTGTAGTGAAATTTAAGGGATGTACTTCAGATCCAGATTCCTAGTTCAGACTAGGGTGTCTGAAATAGAAATTGGCTATTCACAGTCATTTATGTCTTCTTATATGAGAAGAATGCAAAACAAAATGTCATTGTTGACAAAACATAAATATGTGGAGATTAGGGAAAAGTAATTGTTCCTTTAAAAATCAGTTGTGGTTGAATGCATGAGGGCAGTATATACCACATCTGTACATACATAAATATATACACACACATATATATGTACCTTATATTTATTTGCCATAAAATTTATATTCAAAGTAGTTTGCCCTTGTGATCATTATTGTGTCTTGAGGAAAAGAAAACTGTTGCTATGAAAACTGAATAGTGCTGTTACAGAATTGTATCATTCCTCCGAGTTGCTGTGGTTGAATTTGTAAATTGTCTTTGATTTTCATGATGACAAGTTTTTTTATTTCTAACATCCTTCTCCTCAAAGGAGGAGTGAGGACAATACCTCAAATGTATTGTCTAGAGTGGCTTCATTTTAGTTTGTTGTATAGGGGTCAATGAGAAAAATTCTGTTTCAAAATGAAGCACATGCACAAAGGCGAAAGCCCAAGGAACAGAAGGCTAAAATGTCATGAAAAAAATTGAAATGGAGGAATGAAATGAGTTGAGATGAGATCAAAAATTTAACAGGACAAATAATTGGTGAGTTGATTTATTCTGCTGGAAATTCTCTTTTGGTACCCTTTTGGTTTGTAATGACTGTACTGCTTTCTCTACTGATGTAAAGAAAAGCAGAACAGAAAGTATAAATGGGTCCTCACAGAAAATTTTCAGTATACACTATGATATAGTACTTCATTCTGGAAACGCAGAAATCTTCTGCAAAATAATGAATACTTTCACATGTGTTTGGATCAGTGGATTTTCTATATGGCCACAACACACTTTAGCAACTCATGAAGCTCTTATAAGACAATCAAACCAGAGGCTGCAGATATTTTATAGATTTTTGCTAGAAAAAAGTAAAAATATTTTGCTGTGAGTAAACAAAGGGGTGGTTAATGTTTTGCATTGATTGTAAATGTTTTACTTGGTTATGATAAACTTCCCTCAAGTATATATTTCAAAGTAACATAAAATAAGGATTTTTTTTTCATTCAAAAGATTAATTTTCACTTTTTTTTTTTTTTTTTTTTTTGGGGGGGGGGGGGAGAGAGAAAGGGAGGTGATTTCAACATCACCCCTGCTGAATTGTCACCATTACTCTCAACAAACTTCTTTTTGGATCTTATTAGGATTTAGTTTTCCTTTATCAAGAAGATTGTTTCTTCTTTCCTTACCCTGTTGATAATATTGCAGGTGGAAGAGCTATTCATAAAAGTCACTGTGGCTCTGTGAACATCATTTAGATTGATGAGGATCTGTATGAAAATTGTAAGACATTTGAATGAAATGTCTTAAAACTTTTCTCTTCAAAACCTTTGTGATATTTTTACAGTTTTGTCAACTACACTAGCAGAGCTGCCTAGTTCTTCTTGGAAGACCAAACAAGACCTAAGCACCTTTACAACTAAAATCAGTGAACTTGGAAATGCAGGACTAATTGCAGCTTTTTTTTAGTGGCAGTTTATGTTAAAACTCCTGCTCAAAGCAATACCTGAAAACAAAAGCCTATCTTTAACTGACTTCATTGGAAGTATTTACACAGCATTACATGTGGACTTGGGTAGTTTTTCTGAGTCCAGGCCTTTGTCTTCATCCATCCTTCTACAGGTAAAAAACTTCTTTGTGAAGAAAGTATCTTGCTGCTGATGTGTTTGTCTCAAAGAGGAATAACAGGATCTATGGAGGCAAAGTGGGTGACTCAGTAGGCAGTACTTTTTCTGTGTTGTTTAAAGATTGTCTTTACAGTGTATACAGTGTGTTAACCTCTCTGAGCAAGAAAGACAATCATTTACATTTTTATTCAGCTCTTCCAGAAGCCTTACCTATGGAATTATCATAGCAATGTCCTGGGCAGTATGAGTCTGGCCTCTCTTTTATAATAAAACTGTGTGACTGTCTCTGACCTCTATTTCACATGTGGAAGTCATACTTTTGTGGCATCAGTTCTTACTTTCTTTCTTTCTTTCCTTCTATTTTCTCTATGCGTACTAGACTCTATTAAGTCACACTTTATTAATAAGGATTAATATAAACACATACCCAATTGGTAGAGATAAGGACAGTTCCACCTTTAAACATGACCAAGCAATCTAGCATTCCAAGGTAGGTAAGCATCTATCTCGCTGGAAATCAGGACTTTAGTTTCTTAACCACTTTAGCCTTAAAGGACACTTAAGTTCACTTCTGCATCTGTGAGCCATAGAGAATTTTTTRTCTGGTTCTTTAACTTCTGTAACAAACCTTATTCATCTATGTCCTTAGCAAAGATAGGAGTCCTCAAAATGCTTTCTTATTTCTCTAAAATAAACCATTTACTCAGACATCATAGTTTTGAGTTAGATTTTGAGAGGTTAGCCCTCACTAACTTTTCAGGCTAAAGTGTCCTCTTCAAATGTTTTTTCTGCCATCATCTTCTTTTGAGAGACTTCTGCTCTGAAATTGCATCCAATTGAACATGCTTTGAAAAAGAACAATTCAAAGAAATATTCTTACATGTTTGTCTTTTAARCTTAAGGATTTCATTTCTGATCCCTATTTGCATATATTTTAACAAAAATGACAAAGCGTTTTTTCTTTTATCTTGTCTGTCATTCTATCTTTCAAAATAAGAGAAATGCTTATCTCTTAACATGGACCATATTTTCATGTTCTTCCTAGCTAGGCAATTGCTATTTTATTGTCTCTGATCTGATGTCCCTGATGAAAACTACAAGTATATGCTAATTTTTACCTTCATCTTGCCTGAAGTTTCCTAGYCAATGCTTTTTTTTCAGAATACCAGTAACATTCATGAACCACAATTCACTTCTGCTGTAATTCAAATACTGTTTGTTGCAGAGTCCTGCTAAGGATTCATTTTGCCTATAATGGCTAAAGGCCTTTTCAAAGCATGAACTAGTTTAGATGGAAATGAATGAGCCAGGGTTCATTTTAGGGAAGAGATATTTGTCAATAAATGAGATGCAAATGGAGAAAAGAGTTGTCAAATGACCYTCCATGGGAAATGAAACATCTGACATTAGCCTTCCTACATCACTTCATTCCAGTCCTCTCAGCAAATTACCCATTTAGCCCTTTCATTTGACTGCCTGTTCTGTCAAGACTTTGCAGAGAAAATACTTTTTGTATATTTTCTATCATTGAAATGCACCCATCCACAAATTTGATKTATTCCTCCATTTTTATATTTTATATTATAAATATTCCTCCATTTTTCAGTGGTGTTTTTACATTCATACTTTTCTTCCTCAATCAAGTATAACTTCTCTAGCCATTCTATCAAACAGCCGTTCTTCATCTGTCTAAAATCCTTCTGAAAAGTCTTATTTTCTATAACAACCTACTGCTGCTGTTAATTCACCTCTTAATCCTTTAATTTACTTCCCAATATTAAATAATAATATATTACCATCTTGGAAAAATCTCTGAGCWCTCAGAACTGATTTTGTTTATTTCAACAGTCCTCTTCCTGTACTACGTTTCTTCTATCCCTTAACAAGATGGAGGTAATCGATCTTCTTACATGTCTGCAACGTAACATCTATCCAGTGATTTTTTTAACAAATAATGCCAAATAAAACATCAAATCTGGAGTCCAAGTTAAAAAAAATAACATGTAGTCTTCCAAAGTTATTTGCTTCAGCTCTTCCCTTTTATTTCATCCTTTCTCTATGTCCCATTTCATTCTCCTGCCTTCACCCTGACTCATTCTTCTTTTCTTCTGGCCATGTTATCTTTTTTTCTRGCATTGTGTTCTATTTTCCCTTCGTCTTTTCATACTCTGACAAATATGCCTACCTGATTTTCCATGTATCTGTTTCTCTTCTCTCTGTATTCTTTCTTACACTCTTTTCTTTTCTATCTTTTATTTCCTCTAACTATGTCTCAGCATCAGAATAGCATGGTATTTTTCGTCTTCTCCTCTCTCCTTTGCTGGCTCCCCTCTTACTTCTAAATAGATACATTTTTTTCTTTTATGTCCCATTTTCTACAAGCTCCACCATTTCTCTTCCCTCCTGTTTTTTTTTTTTTTTTTTTTTTAACAAAATCTCTCTAAATTCTTCTTATATAGTACGGTATTACCTCTGTGCATTGCCCCCACCCTTTTCCCCATCTTTCTGCCTGACATAAATGTTGAAGCAGTAGAAAAGGTTGATATCTGGATTCCCAGAACAAGAGAAAGGAATCAGCTCCTCTGGACACCTCAGAAGTGCTTGACAGGGCACAGCAAAGAGATTACAGAAGTCTTATACCAACCTAAGCTTTGAGCGTCCTTTGCACATGTATTCCTATTCCTATTCAATAGACAGAGTTGGCCATAGCCATGATCAGGGCATAGAGAAGTGAGTTGAGTGCACGACTATGTCTTGATGCAGTGCTTGAGCACCTCTCACCAGCTGCAAGGAATGGGTGCTAATGTCATTTGCTCATTGGAGGAAGGAAGAAAGAATATGACTGGCTCAGCCATCATTTGCTGGGAGAGTCCTCTGGGGCTGGGAAGACCCAAACACTCTCTAGTTGTGCCACCCTTCAGATCTCCTTGCCCACAGAGTGAACTAGAGGTCAACCTGATACAGTAATTGAGGGGGAAGATGCTGGTATGAATTTGTGCCAGCCTACAGTGACTTTCTCACTGGAGTTTGAATTGCTTGTGAATAGCTCTCAGCAGCTCTCATTTGAACCACAAGAATGTCAAAATATTTTATTCATTGGAAAATAGAGTGAGTTATCAGGTCCAAATTTTTCTGAGTTCATGAACCTTAGCAAACAACTTCTGAAATGATTTCTCCCGCCTCCCCTTGGTTTAGCAGTAAGTACTTGTCATGTTTTGATGTTGCAGAGTTTTTTGTTAACTTATTTTCAAAGTTGTTCTTAAAAGTAAAGTGGTTCTAGCATAAGGGGATTAATCCTTTTCCCATTACAGTGAATGATCAGACTGCTGTTGCTTGTGGAAGGGACAGCATAGAAATCTATGGCTTCAACTGTCTGATATGTCTGGAATCCATCTAATCTGTTAGTGGGAACTGGAAGATTTGAAAACATTGGAGCGTTGAGAAAAAATAGGCAGGAATACTGTGACTAGAACAAAGTCACCTATTGCTGTATACTGTATTTAGACACTCATTACTTTACATAAAAGAGTCCAGTTTAGCCTTTCTCAGGCAGTACTCTTCTACAGAGCTAGATAAAATAATGTTTCTAAATTTTTGACAGCTCCTCATTCCTTTAATTTCTCTTCCCTGAGGAAACATTTTTCTTGTATCATAAAGCTAAACATTAATTTCTAATTCATTCTCAGTTACAAAAGCCAAAAAATGAAAAAAAGAAGTATTCATTTTTATTATTATTCTTTTTTCCTTCTTCTTCCTATTGTTGTTGTTTTTATTATTATTMTTAATATTTTTTCTTAGTCTTTTTCTTCTAAATTCTTGTTATTCTTGTCTCTCCTCCCTGCTATGACGCTCTGAGTATCCACTGCAGTCTTTGGGGACTACTAGAGCTGTAAGTTCTAAAGATTTTTCAGAATCATGTCATGAAAGATTCTTGTATATTAAGGGTAGAGGCTGTACAACACAGAAAATACTGTCAGTGCTTTAAGATACTTGTGCTTGTTTTGGAACATTTTACTAGATAAAAAGGATCTTTAAGTATCTACTGCAGATACATGAAGGCTGAATGCAAACTATTTGTTTGTAAGACTTTTGTATTTTAAATATGAATATATATATGTCATATCCAAATGTTTCCTTTCTTATAAGGCCCTTTTGAAAATCTAATTGATTAATCTAAAATCAATAACCACAATTAATTTAAAGACTGTAGCAGGTTCATTTCCAAGAATCACAGAAGGTTGAGATTGGAAGGGACCCTTAAAGATCATCTAGTTCAGTGCCCTGCTCAAGCAGGGTGTCCTACAGCACACTGCACAGAACTCTGCCAGGGAGACTTTTGAATATTTCCAAGAATGGAGTGTCCACAACCTCTCTGAGTGTTCAGTCACTCTCACAGTAAAGATGTGTTTTCGTGTGTTCAGGTGGAACTTCCTGTGTTTCAAGCTGTGCCCATTGTCTCTTACCCTATCATTTCATACCACCAAGAAGAGTCTGACACTGTCCTCCTGATATCCTCCCATCAAGTGTTACTAAGCATTGATGGCCCCCTGAGCCATCTCTTCTCCACACTGATCAGGCCTAGCTCTTTTAGCTTTTCCTTGTGTGAGAGATGCTGCAATTCCTTCATCATCTTGATAATCCTTTGCTGGACTTGCTGCACTAGCTCCATATCGCTCTTGCACTAGGAAGCACAGCACTGGACATGTCGCTCCAGGCGTAGCCTCAAGAGGGCAGAGAAGAGGGGAAAGATCACCTCCCTCAACTTGCCRGCAATGCTCTTCCTCATACAGCCCAGGATACCACTGGTCTTCTTCGTCACAAGGGCACATTGCTGGCTTATGGTCATCTTGTTGTCCACCAGCACTCCCAGGTCCCTCTCCACAGAGCTGCTTTCCAGGGGGTCAGCCCCCAGCCTATACTATAAAATGGAGGTATTCCTCCCTGGGTGCAGGACTCTGCACTTCCCTTTGTTGATCTTTGTGAGGTTCCTCTATGCCTGTATCTGCAGCCTGTCAAAGTCCCTCTGAATGGCAGCACAATCCTCTGGTGTATGAACCACTGCTGCCAGTTTTGTATCATCTGCACAATTGCTGAGAGTGCCCTCTGTTCCTTCATCCAGGTCTTTGAGGAGTTACCAAAAACTTTCAAACAAAAAACTCATGGGACACATGGATCAGAAAACCAAGAAATGAGGCCTCTAATAGTGGTTGTAAGATGAGAGATGACAGTAACCCTTACATTTAGACCACTAACTGGTGCATCTGCACCTAATGCATTTACATTTCACAGAGATCTGGCAGATCAGTTTTCTCAAAAAGCCAGAATTCAGCTTGCTTGTTAACTCCAATTCTAAGAAAATTTATTCACCAGTTGTGTTTCAGTTTTTCAGCATGGTCAGTGCAAATTACAAGTGAAACAGTACTGCCTATTACTGACTATTTTTTATTTAGTTTTTAAATCTCTTTTTCACTTTTCAGTGACTAGTTAGCATCTGGACCCATATTTTGTATTATTTTTAACTTCACGAGAAAGTGATAGCCAGAAGTAACTGAATTAAAATTAGATAAAAGAAGAAGTGATGCTATTGACAATTAAAATTTAAACTGAGAGCAATAGAAAGTATACTGACATACCAAAAAAGATCTCACCATTTTTTTGTTGAAACAACTTCTTCCTTTCAGCATCATGTAGTTCTCTCTGCAGTTTAGCAAGAAAAGATAAAATTGCTTCAATGCAAAGTTTTACTTTTTTAATGATTCTTGAAAAAGAGATATCTTCTCTGAGTTGACATCTATGCTATTTCTGTGATTCTGTGATTTCCATTAAATCCTGTTTTTATTGGCATAATAATACAATGAGATAGTAAAAAGCATCCTGTGGATGAGCCTACTTCAAATTCTTGAAAGTTGCTAAGTTATGGAACCAGTGTACTGAATTTTATGTATAGATTCACATTTCATTTGCATTCACATTCCCTGTTTTTCATGAAAGTCTACATTTACATCTCTTTCCTTTCATTAAGGCATGCAAAGTCCTCTTTTCTAGGGCTTAGTATTGAAATTTTACTTGAGATTTGCTTTCTCAAACTAACTTTTGGAGTATGGCCTTTGGGCCATCACAACGAGAGTAACAGTACCATGTTAATTATATTCTCCTTCTTAAAGCTTTTGAAAGAGTATTGATATCTTTTTAAGCAGCAGGTTTCAAATTGGAAAACCTTCCTGAAGTTGCAAATGAGAAATGATGGACCTAAAGAATGTTCTTTGGAAATTCTCTGCTGCTAGTGATATAAATCTGTCCTTATATCCTTTGTATAGTATTTCATACTGGACTTCTAAGTAAAGGTAAATTGTCAGTCCCTGAAAATGAGAGGGTACAATGGAAAAAGGAAAGGAACCTCTAAATGTAATGAAGACTGCAGGCTTGGCTCTATGATGCTTTTTTTCCTTAAGATTTCGTCAGCAAATCAGATATCAGACAGGACTTGTGCAATCTTCGTTGTGAGCAAATTTCTTCTGCCCCACCAATGTGAAACTAGACAGCGGGTTGAGGATAATCGCATTCTCGAAAGTCTCAAGGCAAATGTTTCTGATACCTAAACTACAAGAAATCAGAACTAATTTTCCTCCACTGTTTTGCTTTCAAATGTTAATGCTTCACTTCTAGTATTAAATCAATTTCTCATATTAGAAAGGCTAGTTAAGATTGCGAGGAATGCTAAGTCAGACTCGTATAGAAATTTTGATCAAGACACCATCATGTACAAAGGAATTGGTAGACTTGATCTGAAAAGCCATTTAAAGTATAAAAAGGCCTATTGATGTAAAGCATATTACTCTTTTGAAGATCTGGAATATCCTAGAAAAACCCTCGGTAGAACTGATCTCATAGAATCATAAGTAACTCATAGGATTTTAAGATATGAACACACAAGAAAGAGTATCAGCCATATGCCTCTATAACAAACATATGTCTTATTAGACCTTTTAGTCACTTGAGTTATAGCATGCCAGACATTGAAAGATGTACAGTTGTTTCCTGAGACCACAAACATCAAACCTTTCTTTATTCATCAAGACTGCAGAGAGGTATCATACCATAATGCTTACTTGGACTATGTATTATGTCAAGCAGCACAAGCTGCAAAGACATAGACATAGACATAGCCATAGACAAGAGGCAAAGCTCACATACTGTATGCAGTTCCTCTCTGCTGATATAGTGGGAACAGGTTTTGAAAGTTTTAGGGAAATTAATGCATAAATTGATGCTATTCTTCATATTAAAGAAATGCAAACAGAGAGAAGACTGCATTTGCTAGATGATAAGACAAACATAGTGTGCATTTAGTCCTTTAGATGATCGGGACTTTCTTAAATTATTTGTTTCCTCTCAATTCCATGTATTCTAGTCTCCAGCTAGAAAAGTCAAGAAGCTTTATGTAATATGATAATACAGGCAGACGTTGGTGAATCATATTGTTTTAAATATTTGTTCTTTCCCTACTACATCAGATCTAGGACTAAAATTTGTCTAAATAATATATTTCCTTGCATGTTTTTGGTACTTGAGATGCTAGCAAAAGATGGAGAGTGAACAGCTTAAAATATCTGATTTGTTATTTTGCTCGTGCCACATAAAACTTAATCTCTTGAATGTATGAGAGAAAGAATGAACACAGGTCTATATACTGTACTCAACAGACACTATTAGACAGTGTACCCAATAGACAATAGAAGCAGGAGAAAAATTTTTTCCTCCTATTTACCAAAGGCTGACAAAATAGATGGTTTGGTTTGGGCTGCTCTATGGCAATCTGCCCTAGAAAATGCTTTTTTTATAATCCTGTACTATTGTGAATCCAACTCTCAAGATAAGGTTAGATTTATATGAAGATTATGTTGGCACAGAAATTTCCCCTTTTGTCTGTGAAAACCAAATCTGGTGCAAAGCCATGTAAGCATATTAGCAAGCATTGCTGTAATGTAGGCAAGGTGTAGATAAAAGTGACTTTGCATATTACTTGATGCTAAGGGAACTCAGCATCTTTCTGACTCCATTGTAGCAGTGCTGGTATTAGAGGCATTATTCCATATTTGCAGTGGTGTGACACAATCACAGTTAGGTCTTTTTCAGGGACTAAAGCCAAAGTAAGGAGGGGAAGTTGCTCCATTGAAGGAAGCATTTGAGCTGCACTAGAAAGTATTATTTTTTTTAAAAAAAACGGTTAAGTTAATACAGTTAGGAAGAATGGCATTGTGCTTTAAATCTCTGGAGGAGAAAAGGGTGATTAGACAAAGCTGCTATTTTTTCTGTATTATTTTTGAATAGAATATGTTACTTGAACACTCTGCAGAAGCTGAGGATAAATTGCCTCACTAAGCTCTATTATTCTGGGAAACAGTGGGAATAACAAGCTGAGACACTGATGAACTCAGAGAAATGTGAGTAACATTGCTCAGGATGTATCAATAGCGTGCTGACTGACACAGGGGAGAAGCATCTCAAGAATGTGACAGATTGCCGGAGTGAGCCTCCAAAAGCAGATCTGGAGATGAGAGATTTTGAAGGCTGCTTCTGAGAGCTCTAGGGAAGGCAAGATTCAGCTTCAGGGAGTAAGAAATCTTGCCAATAAAAGGAAAAGGGTTTTTGTCTCTCAGGTGTCATTAGGTTCCACATAAAAACTGAGGTAGGGGATTAAGCAAGAGGAATGCTTTTTTATTTTCACACACAGAAGACTCAGTACTGGGATACTTATGACACTCAGTTGATTATATCTCAGGTTTACTGCTAGTTCAACATGATTTCTGGCTTAAAGCTCAGGAGAGTATGATGCGTGAGAAAGCATCAGGGGAGGGAGGATAAAATGCTGCTGAAAAATGTTCCCTGGATGTCCTTATTAATGAAATATCACAGTACAACATAGCCAAGGTCTTTGCATAGYATTCCAGACACAAAAAAGTGAATAACTTTTCTGTTCTTAATGCCAAACATAAGAGTGCATAAAAAGGACTGTTTTTGTCTAGTTTTGATGCAGTGTGTGGGATTAACAGCCCTTACTGCAAAAGTCGTTTTACCAGAGAACAAGCAATCTACTCCTTTTCCTGAATGACAGTCCCCTGAGCTACAAGTACTTAATTCTGTTTGTCAAGTTACTGTCTTTTTTTTTTTCTTCTTCTTCTTCTTCTTTTTCTGAAAATTGCAGGATTAACCAGTTGTGAGTAGCTGGACTGAGAACACCAGCTTAAATCATAAAGTTTATATAATAATTACAGTAATGCCAACTTGTTAATTTCAGCTCAGCATTCATAGCTTTTTCTTTGATTAAACAGGAACTTGAAAAATTAGTGAACTAAATATGTATGTCAATGATGTTATGATGATATATGCTACAATTTACCATTGATTACAATCAAGTCTAATACAACTACAGCAAATTCAGATCAATTTCTACTTGATCACTGTTGAAAGCTGCACTATACATGGCAAGCTTAAAGTACTACAAAAGAAAAGTGACCAGAGGTTATACTCCGCTACCCTGACAAAGCCAAATGATTTAAGGGAGTCTCTAGGGACCTTTAAGTTCATAGCTCTGATTTTCACGGACAGAAATGAGAATCTGAATGTAGTTATTAATATGGCTTCAGTTAGATAATTTCTTGGATTATAAAAAGCCTAGTTAACTGAATGTTAGTGCAATTTCGTAGGAAAAAACCCACAATATACTCTAGTTAATATCTGTCTCTATTTATTTAAGAAAAAGAATTGCTTCTATCATTTGAACCATGATTTCTGAAGAAAGACATAGCACAATTGTAACTTCAGAAAGTAGAGCCAGAGTATCCATAATAACAGGACTGTGTGAGAAGTTGGGGCACCCTTTAAATAGGGTCCTGCCATGATAAGGCGAAAATGAAGGTTTTATTATTTCTACCATTGATGTAACAGTCTGTATGTTAACCTTAAATTTCAAGTCCACATTTCGGTATTTTGATGTTTTTTGCAAAGGCTTTGTGGCTAAAGACGAGAGAGATACCTGCCAAAGTTGTCACCTTCACCACCCTAGAATAATGTTTTCATAACTGGGTGAAAGAGGACTCTACAATGGCTTGCAGAATTCTTGGACTGTCAAGGTGTTAGCTGGAAATTCAGTAATCCTGTGTCACCTCTTGTTCTTTATTCCTTGGCAATGAAATAAACACTATTCTCCAGGCTCATCTCATATCAATCAAAAGCAACCCCTCTGCAAAAAAANAAAAAAAAAAAAAAAATAAACAACCACCATCTCAAAAAAAATTCCTCCTCCCCTCCCAAAACACTTGTTTGCTATACAAACAAGTATAGCACCATGTCAAACAAAAAAATGACATGCTTTTAGCTTAGCAAAAACTTAAGTTATAAGTTACATATCTGAAAAACAAGTTTGTCTTTTGGTTAAAACTGTGATGTAGTTTGGTATCAGGGCTATGCCTTTGTGCACATCCAGCACTCTTGAATCATTAATTCCCTGGGTAGCCCAAGATTTCCTTAGTCAGCTGTCTGCAGGAGACAATGGACAATGCTGAGACAATGGACCAGCTTGGAGCTAGGTGACTGACTGAACCTTCATGATGGAGTCTTTGGTTGTTGCAGCAGCCCTGCGGGCAGGAATTTCAGACAATTCTAGATATTTCCCCAAAGGAAACTTCTGCTATGTCTAACCTGTCTGCATGCTTAAATTTATTGGTTAGCAGAGTGGACTGCATCAAAGATTTTTGTAGGCCATTCCTACTGAAGAAGTGATTAAATTGTACATAGATAAGACATTTGTAAATAGTCAATAGAAGCTCTTCCTGTAGAAGGGGTCCTTTAGGACAGTCTTTGGTATGTAGTTAAAATAACCTGCAATGATTGATATCAATAGCAATGGAACATATTTGTGCTCAGGTAGTCATGTAGGACAATGCAAAACTGGGTTATAAGAACTAAGCAGAAGAGTGGTTTAGGGAGTATCTCCTAATCCAGCTGAAGACACTTCAAGGATCCTTGCAATGGAGAATCCTCTCACCACCAGACAGTGAGTGGCCATGTTATTAAGGATATTTCATTCTCTATGCAACTGTTATGTTACATCAAGATCTCAGTAAACTAGCTTTTAGCTTTTTTTTTTTTTTTTTTTTCCTTTCTTTTTCTTTTCTTTCTCTTTTTAACACATGCTCTGGCCTGAGTCCTATTCAGCTAGCAGACCACAGAGTCAGGCTAACTACAAGCACAAGTCACACAGCTGTCAAAGGTGTGGTTTGGTTATACGATGAGATACCTCCTACAAACAGTGCCTTCTTTGCATAGAAACCTTAAGAAATCTTTGAGTTATTCTCTAAGCTATAACAGCTAATATGACTCAACTAGCTCTTCACCCCAAGAATATAATGTTTTGAAATAAACTTTGATCTGAGGCAAAACCTTTCCTTATTATCCCCTCCTTATGCCGGGGTTTCACAGCTAATGTTAGGCCGCAGGCTCTTCTACTTGCCGCAGAAATTTTACTTTAATGTATGAACATATTATTAAAAAATATACATTATATCTACATGTGAATGAGGATAGCTGCGCCATTTCTTTATAGTTCCTGACAAAACGAGGTGCAATTTGCTTTCATCAAGTTATTTTCAGTCTTTTTTCTGATCTAACTTTCTCTGGATTTTTTTTTAATAATGCCCTGTAGCAGCAATTTACTTGTGTAAAAAAAAAAAAAAAAAAAAAAAAAAGGTATTAAAATTTGCTTGCCTTTGAGTAAATGTTGAGGTTGACATATAAAAACTGAAGAGAGAGAAAAAGAAATAGAGGACACCATTTGCACAGTCTCATAAGGGCACTGAAAGCTTCTACTTCTGGTGAGACTCATTTGGTTGTATATTGCATACAGTTGTTCTGACAAATATTCTGTAGGGACTGTATTCTAATTTGCTCTTCTCCCTCTATTGAACCAAATACCATTAGCAGAGCTAGTTATCTCTTTTTTATATTCAAACGTTGAAATTAGAAGTCTAAAAGTTCATATTTTTTAGAGGTACTTATGTATCTTTCAGTGATGCTGAATTTCCAAATGGTGCTCCTCTCTTCTTAGATTCTCCTCTATTCTCTTCTTTTGTCACCCAAGATGTACTTTTCAGAACATTATGTCACTTTGAGTACTTCTTTTTCCCTGATACTACTACCTCATGTCAGATGTGGTACCACTGGGAATGTTATAATTGCAGCTTGGCATGCCACAGGGAGGAATATTTCTAAGAGGATGCCCACAGCTATGGTCAAGGAATGGGTACCTAAATGAAAGTCTGCTCTTAATTACCAGCAAGTGTTGAAGTGTGAACAGAACAGTACCACATTATTAGGAAATTCCTTGGTGAGGAAAAGCTAATAGTTCAGTTCTCTATGGATTAATTGGGAAAGGATCCCCTTCAGGACCCACTATTGTTTACTTCAATCCTTTTCATGTAAACTGCAGTATTTCACCTGGGCATTAACTGTGCCTGATGGACCCATTACTTTATAATTAGAGCAGTGTTGTAACGTGTTCCCCGGTGGTTTATTAAACAGATGAGGTAGTGCCCAAATCTTGCCAGCAAGGAAGACAACTTGAATTTTTCATTGTCTCTGCCAGAGGAGTTATGTTGAGCATGTACATTGTTCAAAACCAGTAAGGTTTCTGTCGTCTCAGTTATTAGGTTACTGTAAGAACACAATTCAGCATGATGAATCTTTGTTCTTCATAATGTCTACATTGCCCACAGAGGACCTCATAGAGTTCTGGAAACCTCAACCACATTTCAGTTAGGCTTATTTTGACAAACATTGCTTTATGAACAAGACTGTATGTGCAGCACTTGTGAAAATGCGTGTTCTTGCAGCCAAAAGTACTTAAAAGACAGGAAAGCTGTCATTTAACTGCTGTCCATTTTACAATGCACTAAGTGCAGCAGGAACCAAAATGAACTTCTTTTAGTACTGAGTGTTTCTGCAACAGGATCATCAGCAAATTTTTTTGTGTAAGTGCTGCAAATGTAGGGCAGAAAGGGAGGGATGGGGAAAAGGGGCTATTTGAAACTTTGCATGAAGGAGTTCACAGAAGTCTTGGGAAAATCAGGATGAAAAAGGAACAATTTAAGGCTTACTCCTTGGCTTTTAATGCATTGTTGAGAAGAGGTGGATGAATATTTGTGTGATGTGGATTCTCCCTGAGAAGCTACTTGCAATCTTTATCTGAAATGGTTACATTTGAGCTTAATTGATAAATTTCCATTTACAGTGTGCATATAAATATCTCTCTTTGAGACCTCTACTCTTAAAGTAGCTGAATTAGAACTATATTTGCTTTTGAAGGGTGTTGGATTTGTTTTTACTGCAGATACATGAAAGACTATGTGTGAGGTCCTAGTGTAACATCACATTTAAGCATATTATTATTTTTTGTATGACCACTTCTATTCAACCAAGCACTAAATAAAGTCTTCAGTTGCAGTGAAGTTTGATAAAAAGTCTGTTTTGACAACTAATCAGTGCTAAGTGCAGCTGGATTTACTGAGTTAAGACCTGCAGTGTTACAATCAGTTTGTGAGTTTATGAATTTCATGGAACTGGTGTTCTTACCCCCATCCCCATTTGTCTTTCTGCATGATTTTTGTACCAATCCCAAAATGCCAAGCAAAACCAAAGATTACATCCCAACTGTGTCTTGCAGTGCAATATAGCCAAACCCAAAAGAAAGTTACTTAGTTTATACAGAGCTCTGTGTTTATATGACTGCACTGCTTACAGGACTGAAACTACCTATAGGTTCATTGATCATTCATAGAGCTTGTTTCCATCTATTGTTTCTATGGCTCCACTGTGCACTACAAACAAGACAGAAGAGTGTTTTCCACAGTGTTGTTTTTACTTATTTTTAATCTCATAGGTGTTCTCTGAAACATGAGTAAACCAACACAATGATATTCCAACTCAGTGAAGCTAGGTGATTATGAACCTGTTGGTAGTTTCGGTCCTGCAAGCGGTGCAGTCGTATAAACACAGAGCTCTGTATAAACTAAGTAACTTTCTTGCAATCCTCCAAAAGATGATGGAAACATTTTGTATTGCTCTGCAAACTTTCCCACAAGGTTTAAATTTTTTAAAAAGTTTTCACAGAGATGGCTACTTTTTGCACAAAATTCTGATATTTGAGAGAAAATTTGCAAAGATTGTTAATGGTATAACTGAATATTTTGTTTGCATATGTTCAGTACTTTAACAGATAGGTAATGGAAGAACAGTCCACGGAGTAAGGTTTAAAGAGAGGACATACTGGAAAGCTGCCAGTCATTGTATCTAACATTCAGATTTTACAACCTCTTATTTGATTGTTCTAAAATATTTTTAGTTTAGCGCTTAATACGAGGTTCATAAAAATAATTATTTATTTGTGATAGAATACTTAGGAGTAATATTCATGAACAAGGATTCCATTACAATGTTATATTTATGGAAGACAAGTCTCATGTGATATCCTAAGCTTTTTAAGCTTGAACTAATTAAGCCTGGTCATTCTGGAAAATGTTAAATGAAGGATGGATAAAGATCTGCAAAGCCATAGTAATAGACAGCTACAAAATATTTTATAAATGGCATTATAAACTTGGGACAGATTGACCTTTTTAGGCCTTGATTTTATGTGTGGTAATTAATTCTCTTTCACCTAGGRAAAAAAAAAGCTTGTGCAAAAAAAAGACTATATCTCTGGAATAATATTCCACATGTTTGAAATATGAAGGGAAAAATATGCTTGGAAACCCTTAATGTTCATTTGTGAAAATCAGAAAGCCATGAAACATTAAATAAAGGGTGGTAGGTAAAAACTTCCAGTGTTTTGAATGATAGAGACCTCCTTACTCACTTAGCAGAAAGTGCTGAATCAAAAAATGCACTGATACTTTAATCAATGTCCGTTTCTTGACCCAAAAGCTGTGACCTCAGTGTTTGCCATACAGTATAGCCCATTTCCCTATACCACATTTTCTGTATTGTACAAATACCAGATTTTGTTTTGCTCAGTTGTTTACCACAAAGGTGTTTGACTCTATCTGCCTGAATGGGAATGGAAAGCGGATGCTAAATGAGTTCCTGAAGTGCTGCAGGGAAGCCCACACACACACATACACAAGATTTTGCTTGAAAGCATCAGCCTGCCTGAAAAACTTGGGTTCTGTGGTTTGTTGGTTTGTTTTTTCTTTTCTTTCCCTCCAAATTTATGAATGTATACTACTTGAATTGGTGACTGAGACATACCATTATTGTCTATGCAGCATTGTCAGGCTCAGCAGGATAGATTTAGACCTGCCCATGAGCACACTTGTTTTATTTCAAGGGTGGATTAGTGCAATTTCTCACCCTCAAGAATGTAGCATTGTGTTATCTTAAGAATGTTTACAGTCATCTCAACAGGTTCTGGTTTGTAATCAAATTGTACTGACTTGGTTCTTTCACAAGTTTAGTGTGAATTGTAATGGTCTTTTGCTTCCTTTGAGAGTGAGCATAGGGGACTACCAGCCAAGGTCACCCATGCAGCCTTTTGTGAAAATGAACAGCTTGCATAGCCTGTTCTCTCTCTCTAGAATGAACTGAGTTCAGTCTATCTTGTTAGAAGAATCTGATGAGATAGGAAGCAGAAAGGATGCATTGTGGGTGTAAGATAGGTAAGGAGCTTCTCAGGCATTATGAGTTGTTCTAGCAAATGGCATTTAGCTCATGGACTGTAGGTTTCCTGCTCCTTTTTGTAGACCCTATCCATAACAGAGAAGCAGCTGTTTCAGTCACCTCATACAATGAATCTACTGCTGTTTCCTGACAAATAAGCCAAATCTTTATAGGTTTTGTTCCTAACCTCAAAAACAAAAGCACTATTCATGTAATTCTTACCTGTAAAGTGTACTTATCATTCAAAATGCTTCATTCTTTCATAGCAGTTAATGATTAAATTTACTATCTTTTCTCTTTTACAAAAATGTATTTGCCTGTTGAAACTTGCCTGAAATGTCTGTGGACCTCTACAATCTCTATTTGTAAAGTATATCCCAGAGTCTTTTTGCATTTACTGGGTTTTTGCCCCAATTTAGGAAATGTGTCCTGCACATTATCAAAAACAGGTAGAACAGCCAGACAGCTGAGCTTAAGAAGTCCAGTGTTAGTTGGTTGCCATTTTCACATGGTATCATTCTGGACTTCTCTGCYTACCTTACAAGTAGACAGAGAAGCAGGCTTGGGGAGAGAGAACGCCCGCTTTTCTGATTGCCCCTCATACCTCTAGTTTAGAACACTGAGGCACTTCCTACACAGATTTTCATTAATCTACTGTACAGAGACTGTAATACTGCAAAAAGGACTAGATATAGTTTACCTATTTCATATTATCATTGCTCAATCCTAGAAATATGCCCTCTTAACTCCCTACAGAATTTTTTATCATTTACTGTCCTTGGGATCATCTCAGGGGAATTTGGAGCAATTCCTGTCCTTGTTTATTCTGCCAGAACTTCCTTTCTCCCTAGAACAATTATTTAAATGTGATATGAAATTTTAATTCCAAAACTTTCTGAACTTTTATGTTATTGCTATTTTAGCAGCCTTGGAGAGCAAAAAATAAAAATAAAAATAAAAATAAAAATAAATATRTATAGACTCTTGCAATTACTGCAATTCAAGGATGTATGTGATCTACAAGGAAAAAGAAAACAAAGTACTGCAGAAAGATTACAGTCCAAAATAAAAGCCAAAGTCCAGTATCCCTTAGACCTGGAAGCACTTGCTTCCTCTTTTTTTCTGAACTCTCTCAGAGAAGAGCAAATAGGAGTTCACTTCAAATTATTCATAGAAATGGGCCAAAGAATTAATAATATAGTCCCAATATAAGAAAGTAGAAAAGCAGACCTTCTCTGAAGTTCTTTGCCACGAAAATGATGATAAAGAGAGAAGATCTGATGTCTTAAAATTCCTGGAAATAGTAAATGAACCATGATAACTAGTAGGATTTGATAGCATTGATTCATCTCGAGAAATCTGAATGAAGTCCTCATATAAGTATTGCAGTGAGGACTGGTACTGATTTGTCATTCAGAGCTCCCGAATTTGAGGTCTCAAACTTGGCATAGCATTGGGAAGTAGGAAACCTGTATTAAAATGCATAGACATATATTTACATTTACTACAAACTTAAGCCTCTCAGTTTTAGCATAGGTAAAAATAGAATATCTTTTTTTTTTTTTAACTCCTCTCATGTTTGTTAGAAAACAATTATTTATAATGGTACAGATAGTTTTAAAGGAAGAAATTTTGAGTTGCTTCAGGACACTATAGCAGTACAAGTATGTTCTGATTATTCATGCTCTTTCCACAGTCAGTCTATAACAGAAGGAAACCTACAAGAATGTACTAAAGAGGAAATGAAAGTATCTTCTGTTTTCACAGAAGTTATGAGACAAATGTGAAAAAAATAAAAGGTAAAATTTGAATCAGAATAAAGTTCCAACATTTACAGGGATTATAATGGAAATAATACTCTGTTGTGGGCATTGCTGGCAGCATTGCATATATTTACATTTGTGTGACATGCTCTGTCTATTTTCTTAGACAAAATATGCCCAGTCAGCAAACTGGATCACTGGACTACTGATACTGTAAATTATTCACTTATTGTCTGTGTCAGCTAACACAGGAAAGTTCAGCTCCATCTTCCATTTAGTGTGTCCCAACACTATTCCAGTGATCTCTCTCTGCTGTGCAGATACTCATTTTCATTCCTGGAAAATACTCTTCTGAGACAAGGAAAAAGAATGCTGAACCAAGAACGTAATATAGGACAAGATGGTATGAGGAACATGGAGCTCAGAGAGAATCTGAGATGAGTAGAATGGGTGGGATGAAGGGGTGGAAGACTGGAACAGAAACTGGCGTAGAAATACAACTAGATCTCAAGTCTTTAATCAGGGATGTGTTTATCCTTGTTAATCAGAGATGGGCACCCAGACTGGCTGTTGACCAAGACAGGAACAAGAACTCGTGAATTAAATAATCAGTGAACATGTTGATCTTGTGAGTAGTGAGATGCAGAAACAAAGCTTGTGTGGAAGAAAACACACATCTTTTGTAAGCACAGCTTAGCTGGTAAGTAAAGTCTATGGGGACATTCAGTAAACCATTAAAATCAAAGCAAAACACTGAACATCCAGAGGAAGCATTTCCCAACTGGAAAAAACTATTGTATTTTTAAAATGTGTCATAATGCACATAAAGGGGAATAGATACACTGGCAACCCTAACTTTTCCTAATTTTTTGGTGTTTATTTTTTGCAATCTTGATTTCTTTCATGAGTGAAATGGAGGTTTGAGTGTAAAAATGAATGTAAATATTTCTCTTCCAAAATGCTGTGTGTTCAGTTTGATTTTTACAGAAGACTGAATGGGAAGTAAGTATATATATTTGTAAGTGAGTGCTTTTGGTTTTTTTATTACCTTCAATTCAAATGATCTTTAAAGAATTGTAAGGAAATTCATTTGCCCTACCAAGAAATGTCCGTCACAAATAGTAACATCATCTTAATGTTTGAAACAAACTATTTCTGAAGAAGCATGGCATCACAAAAGCACAGATGGGAAAAATATTGCTAGATGAAACATGACAGCAAGCTTAGAACAAAAATGTCTTTGTTTTTGTCCCAGTATTTTTAAGGAATAATGTATTCACTGTGCGATGAAGTTTTCTGAATTTTCATCACCTGAGACTTGAGGGACTACATGTCAGGGAGGTTCAATTAACCCAAACATTAGTGTTCAGAGATCCTTGATTTTAATGATTATATTCTTGAAATTTTAAAGTAGGTAGAATACATTTCCGTATTTCTGATATGTAAGCCACAATGCCTTGGAAAGAAAGACGACAGGAGGAATTGCAACTTAAGAACATGGCTGATTTTTATGATAGAAATAAAGGAGCAGCAAGGCATGTAAATTACAAGTTTGAACAGTTACACCAATTTCTGGAGATAGTTTGATTCTTCTATTATGCAGTAGAGATATTTTCAGAATTAACTGGGAGATGATCTCTTACCATCTTATCTCATTAAGAATCATGTTGTGAGATAAGATTTTGACTTAGCCTGTTCTTCTCTGMATATAAGGAGCTATTGAAAAATATTCATGTAGATTGGTTGCTAGATGGATTTTCTCTTTTCCTAAAATATCTGTGGTATTTAAATTCAGAATAACATTTTTGAGGGTGAAAAATTCATCATATAATATCATATTTATACATTTATAAATGGAAAAACTTCTGCCTGAGACAGAAGGATGTCTGCTTATCCAGTAATGAGATGCCCAAGTATCAGAGAACTGATGATGTAGCTGTTGCTCCTGTCTTACAAAAGAAGAGAGGTCAGACTACCCAGTACAGATGCTCAAAATTTGGACTAGGCCTACGGGTAAAACTCCCAGTAAAACTCACACTGGCTTCTGCTCCTTTCAATTATGTTCAATTTAGTCACATAGAATGTAGTCCTGTTCTAACAAGTAAGAGAGCAAAACCATCTTTTATTTGGTTGCCAACATTCATTTCCTTGCTGATGACATGTGAGGGTGCCTTGTGAACCGCTAAAGAGCATGATGGGGAAGAGGAAGATGTGTTCTGAATAGTCCTCAAGTTACCACATAAGCAAGATCATCTGTTATCATTGTTAYCCTAAGCACTGTCAACCTCATCTGTAGGGGTATTTCTTCACATTTCAGTTCATTCTAGAAACACGTTAATCAAAAGTGAATCCAGCTAACTGGCCACCGTTGTCCATCATAGTTTATATATAGTAAATTTCACTCTGTCATAGCGATATTTTTGTCTCAGGATTAATTCCCAGAGCACTGGTAAATAAAAAAGAAAGTGGCCTAGTAAGGTTAATGAGCATTTAGCATAATAGCTAACTATTTAGCATAATAGTTCCAATTGGAATGCAATTTTGCCTTGATATAGGGTCAAAAAATAGTCATAAAGAGATTCTAGATTATAAACTTCACTTTGTAGTGGAAGTGACTATATGAAGAGTGGAGACTGGGGTGTAGAGATTAAGACTCTGACCCAGAACTACTTGCAGTCATCGGAAGAGGAGCAGCAGCACAATGCTCCTCAAAGGGATTTTACAGGCTGCAAAATGGAAAGGCAGACTGATTTTTGTAAGATGAGATCCCATCTGCTGGATCTGTGTCAGTTTGGTAAATCTAACTGTTTAGCTCACAGTTTAACACTGATACTGCATGCCTACCATTTGGATTTCAAGTCCTATTATTTGTCCTTTGCAGAAAGCCCTCATAAGGAGCAGCAGATTGTTCCTGAACTCCTTCAGCATCACTTATACTGAGTTTTTCTCCTTGATGTTCCTTTTCTTTCTGTGTTTCATAAGTAAATTAAAAATAAACTTTCAGCAGATGGGAAAAAATGAAAACAAACACATAAAAAAAATCTATTGCCTCCTCCATTCTTCTTAGTAGAGAAATCCATAAAAAATAAGTTCTAAACATTGCAACTGTCAAAGCTAAGTCATGCTAGAAAATAAAATGTGTTTATTTTCATATATAAAAATGAGATTTTTGAAGACCAGTAGTGCAGACTTTCAAAGTTTAACTCAAGGACAGGATTTCAGAAGGAAATGAAATAGTAACCTGCACTGATTCCCAGAGAATTTTTCTAATATAATTTTTTTTCCAGCTGTCACTATTGAGCAAATAGCTGAGTTTATCTCCCTCTTTTATGTTCTCTGATCTGTTTTGCAAGCTCCTCTTAGATTATACCAGATACTGAGAAGCCATGCATTTCTTATGCTATTTTGTCAAGTTCAATAAGTGTTTCTAATAAAGGCAAAAAGCTGTTATGCATGCACATACTATTGCAGTTTATATCTGATTCCAGTCATTATCCTTACAAGGAATATTCTGAATTCAACAATTGGTATGTCAAATACAAGCCTTCCATCACCTGCATACATGCTATACATACAATAGATATACAAAAGAGTAGTCTGGGGCAACCTATTCTCTCTATGAAATATCCTGGGAGTCTGCAGAGAGGTAGCAGACTCAAGTTTGCACAGTGATATTGTAGTTTCAGAGCTGCTCATGTGTACTCTGAAACCTCACCGAGGAGAGAGAAAAAGTGCATGTTTTTATAGAAACTTCCAGGCCAGAAAGAAAAAGAATGTATGGTTGTGTATTTGCATGTGTGTGTGTGTGTGTGTGTGTGTGTGTGTGTGTTTCTGTCTGTCTGTATGCACATACAGACACAGAAACACACACACACACACACACACACACACACACACAAATACTCAACCATACATTCTATTTCTTTTTTTCCTCTGTGCTACTGAGTCATGTAATTACCTAACCGAGCCTTATTAAAGAGACAAACAATGATATTTTTATAATTAGATTCATCTTCACTATTTTATTCAAAATAGTTCACCATGTAATTAATGATATTTGTTAGAAGGAAGAAGGAAAGATTGAGCTGTTGTTTCCTCAGAGAAGATAAATGTAAAGAGCATCTTGTGGTGTTACAGTTCTAAATTGTGGCAGTGGCAATTGTGATAGACATTGGAGGTAGAGCATAGAAAAAGATTAATATAAAAGTAATAATAATTTATGAAGAATATACATATTCAAGTGAGCATGATACCAGAATTGTGAGCAAGAGAGTAAAAAGTAATAAAATGTATATTTCTTCTACAGGCCTCAATTTTCATCTATGTCTTTCTGAKGAGATAGATAGACCAACAGAGCTAACCAATAATTCACTACCAAATGTATTTGTTTAATTCACTCTCCATGGAATCAGATCACGTCAYGTTCAATTGCTCTATAACTAACTCATATCTTCTGTTTACAAAACACTGTGGGTGTAACTTACTGTCTTTTCCTGGAGGTAGAAATGCAGATTGCAGGAGAACATCAAGGAAAGTGTAACTTTGTGCTAACTTTTATTTCATTATCCACCAGAAAATACTGATACTGCATTCAGTGTGGAGTCTTCTGAGCATATGCCTGCAAACCAATACTTTTAGGACAATGTGAATTCAGACATAATCAGAAATTTCATGCATTTCAAAGCAGTAAGAAGTCACATCTCTGCTTGGTCAGACAAGACAACATTTATATAGCCTTTCCTGTTTGACTTTCCACAGAAGCTTTCTAAGATGCTACACTTTTTATTATACAACTTAATGAGGTACTGTACAATGGCCGGTGAAAAAGAGGAATTAAGGAAAAGTAAAAAAATAAAATAAAAGGTATTCTCTGATTCACAGAAATTGGAAAACCTAGCACTTTTTTCCACATCTAATTTGTAATTATCTTATCCATACCCATTCATCTTGAACATCACAGTGAAATTTACTCTCATACACTCCCAATAACTTTTAACTTCTTGGTTCAGTGGTTTTTCAAGTCCAAATAATTCTGTTTTATATGAAAGTTTAAAGTTACTTTTTAAAGAAGTAACTGGAAAAAAAAGAGAATACAGAGGTTACAATTTTAATACCTTAGGTATCATATTTGCTGATTTTAAAGATATGCTGTTTTTCCCACCATATCAGTCCATCATATACACCACACTTTTTTTTATGAAAGAATATAAACAATTGTGAAAGACTGCAGGAGTGAATATAAAACTGCTAACATAATTTATTTTTCTAATATAGCTGCTAACACAAACCATTAAGTGAAACTTGTAAACAAAACACATAAAAACAAAATATTTTTTTTAAATCAGAAGTTAATAGAAAAGAAAGTGCCTTGTACTATTCAGAACAGTACTTAAAAAAAACTATATGAATTAAAAATCACAGCTATTCTTTTTTACCTGCATGACCTTCTGAAATCTTAACATGTCTGTGTATGAAAGCACACACATCTTCTCCTGGGAGTAACCTGTACTTTCTCGTAGCCACTAAGCAATTTCCAGATAACCATTTCAATCTTTCAGATTGTATAAAAAGCAGAAGTTGAAGAACTCTTGAAGAAAAATTTTGAGAAAATTCTTGATTTTTTTTCTTACAAAATTGTTATTTGACAGCTTTTTCAACCTTTTGCCTTTTAGAGCACTTACTTGAGCACCTTGTTTGTCAGACCCCTGACTCCAAACAGAAACCTGAAAGCATCTAGTTCTGAGCTAATAGATGCATTAAATTGAATGAATTCTTAGATTGCCAAAGATAAATTATGATTACAGTTTTCATAAGGATCTACAGGTGGAGTTTATATGTATATATATGCATATGCATGTACATGTGCATGCGCATACCTATATATGTGTGTATGTGTATGAACTCCCATTTTCAAACTTCAGAAAGAAAATGTTTTCCAAACATATAATCATGCTAGATGTCAGAGTTCAGTTGAAATTTTTCTATATTTTGCAGAATAAATTGTCAAAAAAAGAAAATTGCAAAACAGGCAGAAATAACATATTACATTTATAGTTTGGGTTTCAGTTCAGTTTGTGTTTGGCCTCTGTGAACATCAAGCTATAGTGCTTAATGAAATATTATCCTCTGAAAATGAACACAGTTTAGGTAGAAATGTAGATTTTTTTTCCTTTATAGAATACTGTTCAACTTTATTTTTCTCAGCAGTTGATAAGAAGAGAAGGACATAAGAAGGTATACATCCACAGAACAGCAAAAATCTCCCTTTTTGCAAACTTGTTAATTTTGCAGTATAGTTTGTGTGTTTTCACTGACTTCACTGTGTGTAAAAGGTAAATTTTACTGAAGCATCTGCCTAAAACCTTCCTATAACAATTTAAAAATGTCCATCATACTTGATATATATATATTGTGTGTGTGTGTGTGTATTTCTGGAGAGAATCATTGGATTGTTTTAATTCATGCACCATATTGCCCGGAAAAGTAGATATATCTGTAAATGACTACATTATTGATCTTGTCACCAGATTAAGTTACTATAAATGCTTAAAGCAATAATAAGAATGAGTTTTTTTTTTTTTTTTTCCTCTAGGAGGACTTTTCTGTCTTTGCTGTTTCTGGTCTACTACTATAAACCAATATCTTTGATCTTCTATATAAATTATTAATTTACTAATTGAAGATTATAAACCTTTGTTTATATTCAGCCAGGGAATTCAAGGAATTTTGCTAACTATTAATGAATCAATCCGCTTTGATAATGCAACACAGTAAGTGAGAAATCAATATAGTGAAGTTCCAAGGAGGTTACAGTCTTCTTAAAATATTTGAAAAGAAGGGTGAAAAATGAGTCTTAAAAGCTTCTGAAGATACAAGTGTAATAGTACATACTATTGTGCATTTGTAACACAAAAAATCACAAAAAAAAAATTTAAAGTAAACTCTGTTCTTAAAAGCAATAATTTATTACTAAATAGAGGGATAGTTTTCCCCTTATCTTTTTTTTTAAAAAAATAGCAGCTGAGTACAGCAAGCCTAAAAGTTTTAGCAAGGAAAAAAATAGGCTTAAGAGATATTCGAAACTGAATCCTGAGTGTAGGTGATCTAGAATTCTGAAAATATTTCCTATAAATTACTTGGTAATACTGTTGTTTAAGATTCATGCTGAATATTARATTATCATTAAATTATCCTTTCTTTCATTCACTTCTTGACTATTAAAGGTTTCAAAGAAGAGTACTAAGTGCACCTTGTGATTTCCCTGGCAGCATCTTGTTAGCATAGGTAAGTATTCGTTAAGAATTTATTACTAAAATTAATGAATTTTGACATTTATCAGAACATTTTAACAGGAGGTAGACAATGAAATCCTGCAAAACCTTCGCTTGATGAACAGTAACAGAGTAGCTGGTGTCAGAATAGCTCTCAGTTCCCCTGTATAGATGGGTAGGTTGTCCTTGTTTACAGCTCGATGCTGTTATGGGTGTCTCTGTCACACCTCAAAAAAGGTGAGTGAATTACGTTTATCAGTAGAATGGTAGATCAAAATCAGATCATATCTGAATCCCCTCTGATCATCTTTTGCATTATTGGAAGGAAGCTTAGTGCAGGCTCCTCTGCTCTGTTTAAGATATATTTTTATTGATGATTGCCTGTGCTTAGAGGCTATATCACAAAAAGCAAATGCCATAATATGTTTTAAAAAGTCTTGCAATTGTGATTCAGAGATGTGTGACCCTGGGGTCCTTGAACCAATCCCAGCTTTTAATTTGAGGACATATAAAGGCTTTTTAAAGAAGAAATCTCAATACATTTTCACCAAGTTTGCAAGTSAAGTGAATAATTCTTCATGATTATAAATAGCAATGGGAAATAGATGGTATCAATAGTCACTAAAAAAGTTGTGTGTGTGTTTTTAAAGCTATTCATTTTTTAATGGACAAATGTGCTATGGTATGTGCTCAGAACATCTGACTCGAAAATGTTACTCTAGCTGTCCAACAGGAAATGATCTAACTGTACTGGGCAATCCATATAAAGTGAATATTCGAAGTGGTCAAAAGTCTTGTTTCATCCTCCACTGCAATCTCTTTATAGATGATTTTCATATACTTCAAGACCTTAATCGCGTAAAAGGATTTTAAGTACTGCCCAAATAAATAAATAAATAAATAAAGGGAAAAGCACTTTTCATTTTCCCAATTGACTTACTTAGGAGCTAAGAAGCCACTTGCATTAGAGTTAATTGAGTTTGTGTCTTTTTGGAGTATTTCTAGGATAAAATTTTAAGAAACACATTGATTTTTACAGTAAAATTCACCAGTTCAAAGTCTGTATCATAAAGAAGTCTCTACAGCTTATGTAAAGATCTCTCAGTCCAGCTACACAAACCTCTCTGAACGACAATCTGGGAGAGGAAAGACAARTCACTCAGAACAGATTCAGTGATCAGTTACTGAACATTTTTTTAAATTGGGACAATACTAAAGAAGAGTTCTGGGCTTATGAATGCCATCATTTTTTAATGATTTGGTCTCTTTAATCATCTTTCCTCTAGAAAATCTAGGAAGTAATAATTGTAAAAGTAGAACAGCACCCAACTAATGAAAAAAGGACTCTGTTCTAAAGAACTGTGCAGAAATTTCAAAATATCCATTTATTGGCTCTATGGCAGATGTCCTTCAGGACTCTGAAAGAATCTTTTATTTTATCTTGGTGTCAATTCTAAGACCTGTAAAATTAAGATGAAAAAATTATATTCCACCCACAATTTGTTTTAGTTTTGCAAAAGGACTGTATGTAGCCTGAAGAGTAGAAAACATAAGTGATGACTAAGTAGAAAGAATTTCAATTGGAAATATCCATGCTGAAAACATCGGTGGGCACAAGATCCCAAAATCTATGCAATACTTGCTCATTATCTCTCAAACTGTAAGTAAAACACCAATTTTAGTTTTACATTTAATTTGTAATAAAAATAAACCTTGACAGGTTTTTTAAATTACCTAAGCTAAAATTCAGGGGTTAATAGGATTTGATAGTTATCTGAGAGAAGCTGAACCTGAAAATTCAGTAAATGTTCTAATTCACTACCCAGGTCAATGATAATTACGCTCTGGGCTATGTCAATCGAACTAGTACAGGAAAGGTAAAGGCAAAGCCTCAGTTCCACTGCTGGAACGTGAATCCTGTTATAAAATTTGTTTTGGATAGAATAGATGGAACATGTGTCTCATTAAAAGAGCATAATAGTTCTACCATCCCTAAAATTTAAACTCCAATGGATACATTAAAATTATGTTAACACATTATTTATAATCGTGTGAAAATAAGTATTCCTTAAGAGGCTTTCTTTCCTGGTTATAAAGGATCCACATGAAAGTTGAAAGGTTTCAAATGAGAAAGTATTTACTGTACATCAGTTAGTGAAGGTGGAGTTAGTTGTTATTGTTGCTCCAAAGCATTGACTTGGTAGGTAAAATTAAGTTTTCTGTTGTGAAGCTTGTTTTCTGGGTTTTTTTTGTTTGTTTGTTTGTTTTTTGTTTTTTTTTTCCCATAGGTTATCTATAGCGTGATATCTAGAGTATATATTTATATTCACATAGTTATACTTTGAAATTTTCACTCAGATGAATAGAATCAATTTTTTGGATTTTTTTTTTTCACTCAGCAAAAGACATTAATTCCTTGTAATATCAATTTTTAATTTGTAGAAGAACTAAAGGCTTTATTTGCTTTTTGTAATGAAAAAGTTACATTCTGTGGAAGTATGTGACATTATTTTAAACCAGAAACTATGCTATCACTTCCATGGCAGCATAGTACACCAACATATGACTTTGTGCTGTTACTAATTAAATTATGAATAAAGTCTAGTATTTCCCACACCTTTCGTTAATTCTTAGCCCTCCTTATGTGCTGGATTTTTGATTTTGATTTTTAGCTATCTATACACTGAAGAGCTAGAGGGAGAGGGCACTAAATGAGGCACACTTGTGCCCAGAATGGAATTATTGTATAATCAAAGCAGCCTTATAGTATAATATTTTAAAGATTTTTTTTTAATATGGACTCTATCTGAGTAAAATATTGAATACTGCCACAATTCTTGAGTGAAAGCACTGTTTAAGTATTCTTCAATCTTTGCAGCACCTCTGTTTCCTTTTTCTAATGATATTAGTATAGTTCAACATTCTTTCTGCTCAGAAGTAGTATCCTGCTGTTCCTTCACCCTCAGTCACAATTTTAGTAGCTTTTCTATTGCCTCTGTGATTGACTGCCATGATAACAGGTTGCTGGGGACAGATGCATCACAAAAAGCTATGGCTTTCCTAAGTGGCTCAAGAATGGGTCTTCCTAATATTATGTTTCTTCAGATTTTTTATGATAGATGATTATCTTTCCTATGATGCCAACAATAGCTTGGCATTGCAGAAGATTGGATTATTTTTCTCATTCAACAAGCCTATTCAGGTGTGGCAGAAGAGAGAGGAAAAACTGACGGTACAGAATGACTGAGCTGCCTAAAATATGAATAAATGTGATGTCATCAATCAATCAATCAATCAATTATTCTTCAGTCATGAATGCTGCCAATGTTAGGTTCAGCTCCACTGAGAGAAGTATTAGTTCATGCTTCATAAGCCCTCTGCTTTTGAATTTGAATTAAATTGCTTGATTTTCTCTTTGTGCTCTTTCCTTGATTATGGATTGCTCTCTTTTTATCTTGATCACACTTTGTCTCTGAAAAACACTGCCTATTCAGCACCTTATTTGAAGTTCAAAGTACCATTCTCTGAACAAGATGAAGTAGAGTGTTTCTTTTCCCTAGAGAAGAAATAAAACTAGAAGGATTTACCTTGACCTATTTGGCTTTGAGCTGTAGGAAAAACTTGACCCAGACCTGAAGAAGCAGTTGCAGTTGGGTTTTCAAACCTCTGTAATGTCTCTTATTTTTAATTAACTGGTTTAATGGAAACTTGCATAGACSCTAGCCATGACAGCTGTGGCAACAGAAGGCAGCAGGAAGTATCAGAAACATAGACTAACTTGAGTAGCAACAAGGAAGTGGGTCACTGTCTGAGCACATGCAGAAGCTTTTATATACAAAATACCCCTTTCTTCATGTAGTTGCATATAGAGAATAATGTGACTGTTCAGTCATTTGTTCTTGTCCATACATCCAACCTTACAAAAGCAATTTTCCGGTATACCAGTGCTTTGTCAGAGTCTGAGCAAATATATTTTATTGTACTTTTGCTGCTTTATTTGTAATTTCATTAGAATTTCCTGTCACTATGTATTCCTCTGTGACAAGTGAGTTATCCAGGATATCAATGTCTTGATACCAACACTGTAAGAAAAGATCTGCTCAGTACTGCAAAAAATCCCTTCTTATTCCACCCCAGCTTTGACTAGTGCATTTGATATCTGTTATCTCTGTCCTCAGCTTTTTCTGCAGTTAGTCTGGGTCCTGCTTCCTTTCCCTTGCCCYTTTCCCCCTCAAGTACCATCATTTCCATCTTCTCTCCCATCTAAAGTGCTTTTATCTGTCCAAAAACTGACCACTGCTCTTCATGACTGTATTCCTCTGCAGTGTCTCTGATGTTTATCTCCAATATGTTCTAAGCATTACCACTATTAGGTATTTAGGAATTAATTAAGAATTAATTTAGAATTACCACTATAGAATATAGATTTTCCTGCATTAGATGTCTTCAGTTTTTTATTTTGCATAACTCTTGCCCATACTCTCAAGGTTATATAGATTTCCATCTGTGCTCATGCTTGGCTTCATTTCATGTTCTTTTTACCTGCTCGTGTTCAGTAATAAAGTCARTCTGGACTTCTCACCTTCTCAATGTTATTTCTGCCTGTACATTCTTCTGCAATGTACCATAAGCTAGCAATCTGTATTGTCCTATCTCCTTGCTTCACAATCATATGTGCCTTAATGAAACTTCAACAGAGGATAACCCTCTCTTCTTTCCTGGCATCTACAAGAAGGAAAGRAAAAAAAAGGAGCGAAACCAATAAAACATACTTTCAAATTGTGAAGTGCTTTTGCATATTAAAAGACATCCTTTGCTGCCTTCTCCCAGACATCTCTTCACCTCTGTTTTGCCATTTCAAATTCTTGTTCTGAACTGACTTAGTGGATTAGTCCACTAAGGGGACTTAGTCCAAAGTCCTCTTCTCTGGAATTAAAGACTCTCCATGTAAATTTTCATCTTTGTGAAGAAATTTGTTCTGAAATCCTGCATGTCCACTGCTCTGAAGTCCACTTCTCTCAAACCATCATGATTTCATTTGCATAATTTTCAGGTTTATGCATACTTTGCCTACTGTAGTTACAAAAAAAAGTTACTCTTGATATCAGTTATAAGCTTGCCTAACATTTTTAATGTTGAATTGGAAATCAAGTGCAAATCTTTGGGATATGAGGACTGCATTTGTGTTCAGCTATTGCTAACAGATCAAAATGTGCATGCATAGAATAATATAGTATTCATTATGTCTGTTTCCTGAAAAGCTGTTGGACTATTTTCAGCTGCCAATTGCTAAAATGGATAATGCTTGAATTATTTATAAGAAAATCTTCAAAATGAGTCTGTGCCCAGAGGATTTAACTATTTCATATGTGTATATGTTGTTAGGTCATAGCTATCTACCTAATCCTTCACCTACATCTTTAGTCTCTGAATTCTTGAATTCTTTGCATGGTATCAGAAAATTTTCTGAATTTTTGAAGATGATCCAGATTTTTGTTCCAGTCCCCTAAAAGATATAAAAAGAAAATCTATATCCCACAGAAATTTATATACATGTAAAAAGCAGTGACCTGGATTGTTGAGCAATCTGTAGAGGTGCAAGTAATTGTTACATGATGATTTTTCCTCGTCAGCCTAAAGCATGAAAGCAATTGTTTGGAAAATATCCCATATAAAATGATTACTGCCTTTAAGCCATAATAAACAATGATGTTCTCACAATCGTGGCACTAAGGTGCAGAAAAAATGAGTGCAGCCTGCTGATTGTGTAATGATCACTATCATTTGCTATAACCCCTAGTAAGTAAATGATTTAATTATCAGGATGTCTGCATCATCCATTTCCAAAAAGAAATACTGAGAATAAACCACAGTCGCCTTTGACACCAAGAGATGTATTCAGCTGTTGCCATATATACTTCTCCTTGGTGCTTTGTTTCCACTCTGCTGGACATCCAGGATGTATGTAAGAAAGCAGGCAGGAGTGAATGCAATGGCAGTTTATGCTTTAGGGGTTGCCAGTGACGAGAGGAAATATGACTGTATTGAAAAAAAAGTCACTAGAGTGGGAAGGAGTGAATAGGAGGAAGAGCTAAGTTTTAGGTGTGCAGTGCTCCACAGTAGTATCACCAAAACCTCAGGAAGTTTTTTCCTCACCATTTCTACATCTGAAGCATCACTAAATGTAGCTAAATGCTAACCAGAAGATGAAATTGCTGCAAAATATCTTAGAGAGCCCATCTGGAAATAAATTTTTCTCTAGATTCCATCAGAGTCTTCCTTAATTCAGAGTTAGTGGCTGGCAATCATTTGTTTGTTTAGTGACAAGACATCAGTTTGTGTCCATGATGAGCCAGATCTTCAGCTGGATATACACTGAATAATGAGTACTGAAAATCAACAAAAATCATTACCTGGCAAAAGGTAAATTTACACAAGAAGCTGCAACATAATGTTGGGATGTTTACACTTAGTTTTAACTATGCTGCTACCACTACCAGAGCCAGATCAAGTATCTCAGTACTACATACTAACTGACAGTGTGCACATATACCAAATGGCATATGAATTTGAATCCGATATTCAAAAGAATATTCAGCACTTAGGAGCCAAAGATTTCCTGAAAGTCAGACAACAGTTCTTGTTTCACTTTTCCACTGCTGTTTAAAGGGGTATAAATTCCTAAGTGCCAAATCCATGTTTTTAAATAAAAGTCATGAAATTACAGAGTTTTGGAGATAACTTTGAAAGTCATATTAATCTGCCTATTTTGTGGCTTTAAATTTTATACAATGGGAAGATGGAGAAGACAACATCATTTCTTAGCAGAGTCTCTGTATCATTTCTCTCTCTCTCTCTCTCTCTCT
>NW_028186386.1:1117521-1124458 GCF_003343005.1 Rhea americana
ACCACATTTTGACCTTTTCTTGGCAAATCAGTGTAGAAGGATTGGGGAAAGAGATTCATGAGCTTTTTAGCTGGGGACAGAAGTTTGCAGAGGCTCTCAGCTGGGCTCTTTTGTTGTGTTCATATGGTACACAAGAAAATAAAAATTGCATACATGATGTGTCCCCTCCTCTACTCATCTGTCATGTTCTAAAATTCTGTTTGTTCAGAACTAGAGTTTTCACAGTGCCCTAATTTCTACCCTTTTATTCCCATTTCCCATCCCATCCCACAATACCTCCACTTGAATGCAATTGCTGATTTATTGAGTCAGCTTTAAGATATCTGCAGTGCAGGAACACACATTTCTATAAACTTTTCGGGTAACCTCTCAAAATGGATCTCTTAATAGTAGAACTCTTGTAAGTAGCTTTCTTTTTAAAGTGTTATGTTTAAAACATATAATTTAATAAGTTTAAATAAATCTTACATTTATGACTGGATTAAGGGGCCAGATTTATTTTTGACATAGTTCCATAGGTTTCACAAAGGAACTAGCCTGGAGAGCTTTCAAAAATCCCCAAATTCTATTCAGATTTATAGATTTAGTCTGTCTTAGAAATTGAGAGATCATGTTCAAAAAGTTGTGGTGGAATGAGCTCTAGCATGATAATGCAATTGCAATTACTTTGGCCATCTTATTTTTCTTCTCTACTGATATCACAGACAAAACAAACTACAAAAGACTAACTGGCATGTCAATGTAAAAATTGTGGGACAGACCTGCTTACACTAGTATAGCCGTCTGAGGTTACGTTTTGAGTTCATCTTATTTAAAGAGCAATATCTCGATGTGAGATAGTTATGACGTAATTTTAAATATATATGAATTAAAAAAGATTTCTTCATCTTCCTAGGATGTGTCAGGAACATTCTAGCCCTTATTTTACCAGCTCTGATTGCTCATTTTTTTTGAAATTAAGTGAAGGTATGGATTCATTCCTTGATCCACTTAATCCTATCTTCTGGTTTCTCCATTCCTTCAGTTGAGTCTTTCTGTGTTGTGTTCTGTGCAGTCTGTGGATGCTCCCTAGATTGTGTTGAGTAAAGTTTTACCTGTGCAGTGTCTTTGCTTTAGCATAGCCCCAAAAGATGTTTCCAACTTTGCTTATCTATTGCATTATAAAGAAAATGCATATGATGCACTGGCATTTTCATTAACAGAAATAAAAAATGGTTTAAATTATTCTTTCTAATAAGTAATTATTCATATTTCACCTAACCAAAGGTATGTGGTGATGCAGTTATTCCTGTCCACTTCTCTTTATCATTAGATACTGTTAAATTCTGAGAACACTGAAGAGGCAACTCTCTCTCAAATTATTTGGTCCTCTAGCACCTGTAGAGAACATTCAGAAATATACTGCACATTCTCATGAAATCACCTAGCACTAAACTGGTGGAAAACTGGCTTTGTTAGCAGATGACCAAGCTGACTTATGCTCCTCAGGCTTAAAAACAAGTTTATTTTCACACATCTAAATTCCAGCTTTGCTAGAATAGTCTTTTTCTTTCTTTCAATACTTCTCACAAAGCATGAAACATGAAATAAAAATCCAGTGTGGTCTCCCAGAGCTGCATTGCAGGTTGCCATGAAATTTTTAATTTGTAGAAAACCCCTGGCTTTGTTAAGTAAAGAAACAAGCTATTTTGTGCTGATGTAACCCCTCCAGGATTCTGAAGGGCATCACCTATTTTTTTTTTTTTTTTGCATGCATATTATGTCCTCCTACTGATTCCATTAGTGATTCCTGGAAATCATGCCTATTAAACACAAAAATATTCACAGATCTGATTGCTGACATGAATATATTGGTTACAGACACTGAAATACCAGTTGTAAAATGAATGAGATTTCACTGTGTTAAGACATTAGGAAAAAAAAAAGTGATAGGATGCTATTTTCTCTGGAATTTTGAAGCCCTTAAAGGTAAAATTTTTTAGTTTTTATTAATTTTAGAAACTAGAGCAAGGACATACTGTTTTTATCTGTTTTATTGTGATATTAAATGGCACAGGAGCAGATTTCCCAGCTGATGCAAACAGCACAGTTCTGTAGGGTACAAGGGAGTTCCATCATGTCACATGAGTTGAGGGAATGTTCCCTTGTGTCCATGATCAGCAAATGCAGAGGAACTCCAACCTAATATCTGAGCTTTGGACTCTGCGCAGAATAATAGTAATTTCTCTTCTTTACAGGCTGGTACAAAGGGAATGTGTGAAGGGATGGGAAGCAGGCATTAAATTGTTATTACAGTAAGCTTTTGCCAGATCTAGTAAAAAATAATACATGGTAGGTGAGATTATAATAGAAAGTTTGAGTAGACTGGATTGTGCATTGAATCTGCTAAGAGACAGCTCTATATCAGGTGCTAAGAACTGTGAATRATATCTCTTTCTTCCATCTTCTGGAAAGATCTGTTTTCAGTCTAGCATTCTGCTGTCTGTGTTGATGTTAGCAGGGCTGGATTGAGGTAACTTGGTTCCCAGGTTGACTGAGTCTCTGCATCTGAGATTTTAATCATTGCAGAGAAATACATTGATGATCTTTTTCTCGATATATTTAGGACTTGAGTTCATTATGCAAGTAGAGGTCAGAGCAAAGCTATTTTCCTAATATCTCAATTACTTCCTAAGTAATTACAACTTGAGTTATTTCCTTTCATCCAAAGGTAACATGGCAGAGATTACTGCTTTCTTTAGAACAGAAGAAGGCTGGTCTTGTGGTCGCCTAAAATGAGACTCAAGAGAGTCTCAAGCAGATGACAATGCCAAATTTTGTAAAGCTCACAATGAGCATTTATAGACATATTAAAATAGACAAAAGCCTCCAGCTTGTTAACAAATAAAGCAAATATAATACTTTCTATGGGTTTGTTTTTGAGGTGTGTGACACTGACAAAACAAAATAAACTGAAATCATGAATATGATACAGAAACAGATTTGTATAGGGTACACCAGTAAATCTAAGCAATCATATATGGCAGCCATGCTAAGGCTGGATGCAGGATTATCTGCTTAGCAGGCTCCTAAATCATTTCACACATAGTTGTTCCACTCTGCTGACCTTGCTTTTAAGAAACTGCTGTCTGAGATACAGCTTTTCTGACAGTACATCTTGAAGATCAGTGTTTAGATAGATTATACCAAATAATTAACTTCAATCAAAGGTAGAATTAGCTTTCTAAACTGAGCATGATATTCTCATTAGAAGGGCTCTCTCAAGGAAGAAGATAACTAGAGTGAGAGCATTTGCGCAGTCCTACTGTTCTGTACTGGAGTTGTAAAGGTAAACTCACAGATACTGATTCTGTGCRTCTTGACCAGTCCTCAATCCTAATGGAAAAACTGAATCCATCTATCATAGGGAATCTTTATATGATCTTTATCATCAGGCTTTGTCATTGTCATTCTAGAGACAGGTGAAGTGAGAGATGTAATGTAGTCATATATAGCCTGTAGAACTACTGTGACTCCTCAGTGGATGAATTACTGAGATACACACAGGAAAATAAAATATTTTAAACAGAAAAAGAGTGAGTGTTCACTCATATTGGTGCATCAGCCTCTTCTGTATTAAACATGAATCTGCTAGATTTAAATTTCATCATGACAATCTTGCTGTGTTTTTCAGGTTGAGCCTGTTCAATATGGCTTTGATGCAATCCAAATTTATTAAAATAATTTTCTAAAYTTCCTAAAATTCTGTTGCTGTCTGAATAATGACTGTATTGAATATTTCAGTGTAAATAGTTTGTCTTACCACATTTCTTCACGCACATAGATTTTTTTTCTCATCTTTTCCTCTAACCCTTGGTGATAGTAACCTTTCTGTTCTACATGTTTGGTGGGTTTTGGCTCCAGATTCATCATGAAATCCAGAGCCTGACTCTGTTATTGGAAAAATCTAGAGGAATGTTGTTATTAAAGTTCACAAAAATGTAGTAGAGGAATCCTTTCTTTATGAACATATTTTAATTTGTGTTCAGGTAAATATAGATAAATATGTTCAAACAATTTTATTTCCCATGTGTTTACTCCAAAAAAGTAATGACCATGAAATACCGATAATACTGGAAGTCAGTGGTACTGTACCAGTGTACAATCCATTGCTAGTTGCATGGCATAACATATGGACCAGAAAAAAAATCAAGAATAATTATTATGTGAGTTATAGCCTTGTAGAGAGATAACAGCTAACATTGAAAGGCCTGTGGCTCTCAGCTATTCATGCCCCCATGGCAAGAAGCAATCCCTTCCCAAAAAGGTTACAGGTCAATTACGGAAAGCAAGAAAGCTATGAGAAAAAAGTAATTTTGCAGCTAGAGTACTGGGAAAGGGTCTGATGCAAGACTAGGTGGAAAATCAATGAAAGGGGGCAGACACATACTTGTATTTAATGCTCAGTCTGAGCCTTAAAACCTTTCTGTACGTGCCAATGGCCTTACAATGAAGCTCCGTCTTTTTTTCCAAACTAGCAAACTTTTCCTAGTTTAATGAAAAACATTAATATATTTTTTCCTCCTATCTGAATTATAGAATTTACCATAAATACTCTGCCATGAAACAACTTTATTTATTTATTTATTTAAACTTAATGAGGCAGTAAGTCCTATTTAATGTATGTGCTGAGCCTAGAAAAATGCAGTATCTTGTATCTCTCATCTCTTTCCTTTTCTTCAGACTTTTTCTCATTTTAAGGATGACTTTTAACGTTAGATTAGATTTTTTTTCCAGTTCTAATTTTTGGTCACACTCTCTTCTGTGCTACTATAATTTTGTTTTCAATTAATCTGTTTCACTCTCTCTCCTTTCCTCTCCTCTTTCTTCGCCTTCCTATTCTGTTACATCCTGTCACTTCTTAGTATACAACTTCATTCTTAGATTGCCTCCTGCAGGTAGTGACCTGTCCTTCCCTGTATCTCAGTTCCTCCCCACTGCTCTGCTACATTCAAGGGGACTGAAACCTGCCTGATCTTTGAAGCACAGCATCACTCAGATGTGTCAGTCATGTCTTGCTGTGTACATGTTGAGAAAAGGAAAAGGAAAAGGAAAAGGAAAAGGAAAAGGAAAAGGAGGAAAAGAAGCAATTGTGCTAGCTGTGCTTCTGAAATTTATGGTTGTAAAACAATCCTCTGCAGCAGATCTAAAAATTTTCTTTGCAAAATTAGAACAGGCTCCTGGAGACTCTCTTTGTTTATGTGTTGATTTCAGCCTACATGGATCATTACATGGTACCTTAATAGTATGTTAGGCCTTGAGCTGATCTATGTGTTGATATTTCATCTTATTCTTCATTATCTTACGTTTTTATGAAATGTCATTACTTGAATTTAACTTGCATTAGATTGAATTGTAGTTAAAATATTATTTCTAAAAGTCTCAATATTAACAAATATGTGAGTATCCACAATACATTGAGAGAATAGCTTTGGCCAGAGTAGGGGAAGCTCTCCCACCTCCTTTGCATATATCATCTGTTAGACACAGTGATTTAAAGAAAGTACAATTCCATCACAACATGCCGAATTATAAGTATACATCAGGAGCTGAACAATCCAGCTGGCCATGACTGGAAGTTAGCCATCATCATCCAAAGCAGGTACTATAGTTTTGCGTAATGTTTGTTTCTGATCCATCCCAAAGAAAAGGAGGGAAAAGTTTTGTATGAGTGAAGTAAGATTGTGGCATGTGGACTTTTTAAATCTATTATTGAAAGAATGGTAGTAATTTTTGGATACTAGGGTGTTTTTTTTTGTTTTTTTATTAAGTGGTGACAACAACCATAGATTTTCCTTGATAGAGATTGATTGTCAGCATTTTTTTCTACAGTCATGGAAAAATAATCAGCATGTATGGGTAATGCACCCTTTCTGTGTCTATTCTAGCAACTTTTCCCTGAGAACTGTCTGTGGCATAAAGTCATCATCAAGAATCTGGCAGCATTCATTAAATACCTGTCTCCGTTCTGTCTCACTGCTGTGCATGTGTTAAAGAGCAGCAAGAGGGAAGCCAAGAATAGTAGGTAAAAATCTATTTACTTTCTTAGTTTTATAGCTATGACATTAAACTGTACTGCCTTGTGGATTTAAATGTTTCTGATGTTTCAGAAAGGACGGGTCACAGAATTTCAAAAAATTCACACAAATTCTTCAGAACTTCCACAGAAAACTCAATGTGAAAAATGAGAGTTCACTGGTGAAAACAGGAAGATTTTCACAGTGAATGAAGTATGGTATATAAGTAAGAATCTCTAATGAGAAAATGACCTGTCACCGAATATGAACCAAGTATCTTTTCATGCCTTGTATGAAAAACTTGGTAGTGAAACGCTAAAACTAAATGATCATGTAAGGCTGGAAAGAAATAAAAACCTGTCTGTCAAAATATTCTTGTTTTATCTTAAAATATAATTCATTTTGTAAATAGCATGTTCATGTCACCTACCACCTACATTTTCAAATGCCTGGTAAGAAGAAACCTTCCAGCAAAAATTCGAAATGCTACTATCTTTCTTCTCTTGTGGGTATTACTGTTCTGTTGTGTTATATTGCTATGCTCTTCAGTGGCTTCATCTTTCTGGCAGCACYATTTCTGTTACAACATAATGTAACTTTAGTATTCATGTAAAAGATATCCTTTCTTCTCACCAAGATAGCAACACGTTACAGAAGGAAGCAGTCCAACTTCTAGAGATTCAGACTCACAGAAGTAGGATACAGCCAAACTTTAATTCCAGTGAGGCACCATAGTGCCAGAGCACTTTCAGCATCAATGAAAATGCTGTGGATTTGGGGAGGGTTTTCTCTTCTCTTCTCTTCTCTTCTCTTCTCTTCTCTTCTCTTCTCTTCTCTTCTCTTCTCTTCTCTTCTCTTCTCTTCTCTTCTCTTCTCTTCTC
>NW_028186386.1:1124768-1169973 GCF_003343005.1 Rhea americana
CTTTCCTTTCCTTTCCTTTCCTTTCCTTTCCTTTCCTTTCCTTTCCTTTCCTTTCCTTTCCTTTCCTTTCCTTTCCTTTCCTTTCCTTTCCTTTTCTTCTAGATAAAAAAATAGTTCTTTCTTACAGAAAGTATATATTTGTTTTTGTGAAGATGTAATTCATATATAGCAAGTTCAAGGTATCTGCTGTGTTGTGTGAAACTGGTAACCATCACATTCAGAAAGTGATGTTATTTTTTTTTCATTACCAGACAATTAGTAAAACTCTCAGCAGTGAGGGTTGCATAGAAAGCTTCCTAGAATGAAGAAAGAAAGCAAGAGTGGATGAGTTCTGCTCCAAGTAATTCAAACAATAAAAATGCCACTTTTTATTTGTGGAAATGATCTATTTGAAAGTTTTATTTTGCAATTTATTTACAGTTGCTAAAAGCTTCTTTAAATTGCCATCTGATATGTTCTAAACACCATTGCTGTCCAAAAACTGAGATTTAGATCAAATCATATTTGATTCAGTAGGAGAATGGAAGAGAGGGAAAAAAAAAAAACACATGCATAAAAGATATATATGACTGTTATCCTACAGTACTGAAAATTACCATCAGTGTACCCTTTGCAATAAATAATGCATTAATTCAGTTTTAGGCACCCAGTCCGATGGACATCACAGAAAACTTCCTGCCTATTGATTGAGATCTGTCTGGTCTCAGAAAGCCTGCTCAGAGAAGTATTCTCTACGGATATTAGCAGTTTATTTAAAGAATAGGAAATGGTGCAGATGACTAGCACTGACCTTGTCTGTAGGTAGCATATCCTTGAAAGACTGTGAGTAAAAAGCAATGGACAGCAGGACAACGTTACACACGTGAGCAGATGGTGCTGTGTGAAGTACAATTGTCTGATCTGGTAGCGCTATATTTTCTTAAGACAGTTTTATGAAGTGTGTTTGCATCTTCACGCAAGCCTCTGAAGCAGACTGGCAGTGCCGTAGGTTAACAGAGACACCTAGTGGCTTTTGCGTATTTAACTGGGACTGCCGAGATCTCTTATTGATAAAACTTGTTGGGTTTTTAGGGAAAGGTTCTCAATGCTGGTGCTTGCATGTTCTGTCATATAGTTTTCCTGCAGTCCAGTCCAGTCCAGTTCTTCTCTGYACATTATTCTGTCTTTTATGAAGGGGGAAAAGAAAAAGTTTTTTGCCTTCAGTACAAGGAAGAAGGTTGGATGACTGCTTCTGTGACTTATAATTGGAGTTTGCAGAAACAGGCAGGCAGGAGGTTACCTGAAATCATTCTCCTGTAAAACAGTAATTCAGCTTCTAGATGCAATTTATATCAGTGCAAACCAGGATCACCTTGTATAATGGAAGATAAGAGCAGCAGCACCAGGTCAGACAAAGATCCATCCAGCTCAGTGTTTTATCTCCTCTAGTGGCCATGACTAGATGTGTCTCAGTGATAAACGTCAGTGGGTTGCAGTCCTCAGGGTCCTGGCTACCTTCTCAATAAACGAGGAAAAGTGAAAGTGTCAGAAGGTTAGTATAGATCACCAAGCACAAAAATCTGGCTTGCTAGGACTCTGTCAGACAGAGGCTATGTAGGCGAATAGCACTTACCGCTGTCTCTGCACCGAGGTGGCATTGGAACTGGCCACATCCCGAAAAGCTATAGAGACCATCAGTGCAATGCAGAGTTGTCTGGCCACATCAGCTAAGGTTCCTTGCAATTTGCCAGGAAAGAGAGAGTTTGGGATGTAGCCAAGTGACAGGTGGCCCTGAAGGCAAGAGCATTACAGTGAATGATATTACGTAATCAAGAAAACTCCAGTTCATAATCCTTTAAAGGAGAAAGTATAAATAGCAGCTAATCACATATTGGTTGGAACAGGGCTTAACTAGGACCTGTTTGAGTTGTCAGTCTTGTCCAGATCTTCTGTGGAAAAAACAAGTTTCAAAGAACTAATCTCTTTCTCAGAAGACAGAGTGCTCCGTACTGATATTCTGGGGGAGTTGCTCCCATGTCTCATTCAGTAAAAACACAGTGATTCACACATTATTAGAGAAGTTTGAGAACAATCCTTTCTTATACAAAGTACTTTTTCTCAAAACAGAACAAAAGTCTGCAGTTATTATTCTCCCATAATTTCATTGAATAAGAAAGATGGAGACCACATAGACTATTTGATGGCAAGTTTTGTTACATCTGTTTTCATGGATGAGGATAGACTGATTAGTCACTGTTTCCCCTCCAACTTGACTAAACATAATACAGACTCGCTGTATCCTCTTCTTTTTGTGCATTTATATTAGTATTAGATGGTATGCATTACGAGTGTCTGCTGCTCTCAAACAGCTGAACTCTGAATGGATCTATTCAGAAAGCTTTCAAAAGCTATTTGAAACCTGTTAACTTTTGCTAGTGCTCACAAGAGTATGATTTTCTTTTACACCTTTTCAGGGTCACAGTATCTTGTTAAACAGCTCATTAAAATCTGTGCACTCTTCCATGTGAGGGAAAGAGATTTTTCTCCCAGCTTTGATCTAAAACTTGTCCAACTTGAAAACTTACCACTGATATTAATAATCTTTTGATTAAATCTCAGCTTTTCCTGCCTTTCTTGGTTCTCAGCTCAATTTTACTGTGTGTAGGATGACTCTATAGATCATCAGTGAACTGAGGATTAAAGCATAATAGTACTCCATAGTAATAGCACAAAACACACTAGTATTATAATACTGTAGAAAGACACTATCCTATCTCCTGAACAATGGTAAGTGCTTTTTTTTCTTCCTTGAGTGCTTTGAAAATGTGGTCTCAGAGCAGGTACCTGGGAAAGAGATTATCTGTTACATACATTGCTGTCACATTTCTGACTCCGTCTGCCTTCACAACAGTTTTAAATGCTATATTTTTAAAGTCACAAACAGTTTGCTTATTTCCCTGTCTAACATGCTCTAGGTGACCCTGCTGAGCAGGGAGGTTGGACTAGATGATCTCCAGAGGTCCCTTCCAACCTTACTGATTCTATGATTCATTGCATACAATTCAGTTAGTAGTATTTTCTTCCTATCTTAATTTTCTTTATTATTATTGAGAAGGTTAAGTAGGTTACTGCATAACTGCTATAGCGTAATGCCTCATTCTTTAAACTTTGTTCTTCTGTGTCTGAATTTAGGTTATTATATATTTATTATGATAATAAAAACTTATGGTTATCAAGCTTTAAAGAAGCTCAGCAATATTCCTAGTTCATATAAAGCATCATGTATGTTACCTTTTGATGCARTTATCACCATTTGTGTGGCTTGATTCTGGTTTTACTATGATGTATGAAAATCAAAAGTAGTTCTAGCTATGAAAGCCAAGAAATGAATGAGCTCTTTGATTTACAAATTTAATTTAGTAGACTAGAACTGTATACAATTTTTGTAGAAATTGGTAGAAAATGTAAAAGAGAAAATTCCTTTTGTAGAAAACAAAAGTCCAGTACCATAGTAGTTGAAATTACATGAAAACTATACTGAATGTACATACTAAAAACTTATTTCTCAGTGCTTTGATAAGTTAATGATAGAGATATTTCAAGTAGTATTGCAGCTATTTTGAGAAATAGTCTAAACAGAACTGAGAATGATGTATTTAGCATTTCCTCAAATGACACGTGTAATTGCTTGTAGATATATACGCCTAGAGAAATTGTTATGTATCTGAGTTACCCAAATATATTTGAGATTTTCTGGCATTGCTTTGGGAATTTAGAATCTTCACTTCTGTGACAGAAAGCAGGTATTCCTGATGATATAGTAACAGCATAATTCAGGTAGAATATCATCCAGGAAAAAGTTTATGAACAGTTATGCCAGCATTACCCACAGGAAAGTAGAATACTCTAAAGGCCTATGAAAGGGAAGCATGAAATGCTGACCTCTAATGCTATATTGATTAAAATTTTTGTAATTAAAATCCTTGAGTTTCCAGGAGCTGACTGACATAGCTACTTTGTGCTTCATATTGTTCAAATGTAACTTAAAATCCTAGACAAGGAGGAAAAGTTATCATTGTCACAGTTAAAGTTACAGATCACGCATGAGCAGAAAAAGTGATATATCACCTTAGTATATTAAGGTGGTAACGAGGCTTTTTGGTTCTTTGCTACAGACTCTTGCTCACTGTTGTTGATCAAACTTCAAACTACCAAATGTATACTCATATCTGCCCCAAAACTCTTCCCAAGAACATGGCAGATGATACTTTTCCTGAACAACTAATTGGCACCAGATGGCATGGCAAGATAGTCTCTTAAAATTGTGTGAAATGAAATTACACAGATTTGATTTTCTTAAAGGAAGAACATGCCTATAAACTCCTAGGGTAAATTCAGATTAGCACTTAAATTGCAAGGCACTCCTCAGCAGCAGGAGACCTTTTCAAACTGCAGTTTGCAGTTTACCCTTTGGTGCTTCGGTCTATACATTGCAATAACAATCTGAGTCAGACCCACATACCCAATTTTGAAATTTTGTGAGTTTGAATGGGAAATGCCACAAGAGATTTCATTGTTTTCTAGTTTCTGGAATCACCATATAATCTTTATTTGTTTTTTATAGAATATGTAAATTTAAGGCTTGTTATTTTGCAGAAACAATGCACTTCGTGTTTACATTAGTTCCAATACTTTTATTTTATAGAGGGCTTTTCTACAGAAAAAAAAAAAAAAAAAGTCTTCCTCAAGGCCTTTAGGACACTGTTAGGGTACCTCTCTCGTTATCCCTTTGAGAGGTAATAGAGAGTGTATAAGTGATCTGTATCAGGTCCTGTTGTGTACTGTCATGCCATGCTGCATTTATTCCTTTAAAAGGCATCAACAGACCTTTTCACAGCATCATAAGTGCCAAAAAGCACTCAGTCAATTTGAGCATGCCTGAAAAGTAACTGAACAAGACAAGGTTGTGGTATAGATTACTGTAGTCAGATTGTATTGTAGTTGCTTTCCATAGCTAAACAAAACATCTACATTATTATTATTAAAATGTTAATAATACAGAGACAGTCATTAAAGGGGAGGAAAAGCACAGAGATTTAGATTGAAATGGTCACTCAGTGAAGAGGAAAGGTTCAGGAAAGCTCTTGCAGTCAGCAGAAGCTCTGGATCAGAAGATCCTCCCACGAGCACCACCAGATTGTATGCAAGGACAAAGAAGATGCCAGTGATAGCCAGGCAAGGGGAAGTACCTCAGGAATGGATTTGTTTAATGTGTTCCCCACTCACCTTTCCATGTGCTTTGTTAAGTATATGCAGCAGTTCCAAAATACAGTACTTAGCCAAATTACTATTTAAAACTGTTGGGAGTTGGGGGGAGGTGATTTCAAGTCTTCCTTGAGACTTGAGACTGCCATACCTGTTTCATCTGTGTCTTTTCCTCCCCTATCCTATCACCTGTTAAGTCCACAATTTTTTTTTTTTTTTTTTTGGTCTTTCTTCCATATGGCAGTATGCATTAGGAAAGAGGGGAAAATGCTCAACCTATTCTTTCAGTCCCATAGGAAACAGAGGGGACATTTGCAATTTATTTCCTCCTTTTTATATTTGTGCATAAGACAGAAGGTTTGAGCTGTCTCTCTTCCTTTCCAGTGACAAGGGCTGGTCACTCAGTTCCAATGGTACACTTACTGGAGTGTTAAGCAGATACAGCAGCATTCTTTGCAACTACCTCAAATCCTCTTTTGTGTTGTTGATATAGCAGAATTCAGTAAAATGTTGATTAAACACTGAGCTGAACTCTCTTGTGCTAACTTCAGTTTACTAATTCTTTGTTCATGGTGTCTTTACAGTCAGTGACTACACATCCTTATTTGGATGCATTTACCATCCAGGAAATGAGAAAAATCTAAGCACTTCTTAAAGGAAAATATGTTGATGTATGTCCTGTATCAATAAAAAGATCACTATAAGCAAAGTTAAGTCCAATAGTGTTTAAAAGAGAGAACAACCTTCTATATTAACTCTAAAAATATAACAATCAATGGAACCAAAGAAAATCTACCATTGTAATTTCCTTTCACTACATACCAATGCAGATATCGACYAGCTATCTTAATTGACTTGTAAGTCAGCTTTTTAGGCATTGAATTTCTTCACTGTGAAGGGAACAAATAGCCAAGTGACTCTTATTTAAATGTGTCTATTTATGTTAAAAAAAAMCAGAAATATTTGTATGAAAGAACAAACTATGCTCAAGGGGCAATAGATAAATATAAAATATTCTTCTCTTCAAGGATCTGATTTAATTAACAAGACTTTGAGTCAAAAATTTACAGTCAAAGCAACTGTGCTATTTCCAGTCCTCATATCCTCGTGATATTCTCATGGTTCCATCTCTTGAGTCCAAGTAGGTATCTGAAAATCCTAATTTCATGAAAGTTTAAAGAGGCTTTTCCCTTATGGGGGATTTTGCATAGGACATTTTGGAAATAAAAGAGGCCCAAAATCTTGAGGGCTGCTTAAGTTAATGTGTTGCACTTCAAAACTGATGCAGAGTGAAAACATACAAATGGTCTGCTATATAGCTCTGCTTCATTTAATAATACACCTTCACTTCTGGATTCTTAAATGTCTCTGTAACTTTTAGATGAAAAACTAGGCTTTAAAGTCATGTAAGTGTTGCACTATGTACTTGTAAATATCTAATCCGACCATCTGCCATCTGAAAATGCATTTAAAGAGTGAACTCTTTCAGTTTCCAGATTTTTCATAGATTACTTAAAAGTTGCAAATATGTATGCACTAAAGTAATCCATGAATCATCATCCTTTGGAATGGCTTAGACCTTAATGAAGGCTTAGTAAAAAATACTAACTATGAACCCCATAGGAGAAAAATACATTCTTCCTAGCTGAGGAGGTGGCAATTTAATGCTATTAAACATTTAATATAGTTAAGGAACATTTAGTAGTTCCTTAGTGAAGGCAAATAATAAGGGACAGAGACCAGCAATATAGTCTTGTAGTTGGTCCTACTGTGATACTACATCACTGTGCAGCCCAGAAAATATCAGCGGGATGCTAAGGATYCAAATTGTAGTCTAGGAGCTAGAGGAAATTCAGAAATGCAGTAATAATTTCCATATTGAATGCCCTCTTATGTCAAGAATTTTTCAGGATGATGTAGTGCTTTCTATAAATATTACATTCCAAGTTATGAATTTTCTCACTGCTTTAGCAGCTAAGCTGTCTCCCAAACTCAGCATTTGTCTTTACAGTGGAAGAGCTCTGCCCAGGACCAAGCTGAAAAATATTGGTTGAAAATCTACTCTCATAGTAATTGCTGAGATCCTCTTTTCCTTAAATATGTGGTTATTAATTAAATAAATGTAGAATTCCTCTAATTCAAGCCATACAGGAACTGAAAAGGGGCTAAACTGGTCAAAATACCAATCCAGGGCTTTGTGCTTGCATCCATTACAAAACATGTCCTAACTGATACATGAATTTTCCAGAGATCTGTAACTATTCATGATTGGGATTCAACAGTAGATCCTAACCAGCATAATACCCCTAAAGACTTCATAGTTAATGTATAYATCTCTCTGTGATTTTTAGTTCTGCACATTGCACATTGCCTGCACACTGGACTTAATTACCCTCTCCCAATAACTGTATTTTTATTTATTTCATTTTGCTTTTAATTAAGCATCCAATAAAGTGATTTACTCAGTCTTCTGTTATCAACTCTTTTTTTTTATTTTTTTTTTATCTTATTAAGAATAGTTTACCGAACTCCTTTCTGGGAACAGTCAGTTCAGCAAAATCTGAAAGTAGGATGCAGAACAAGGNAAAAAAAAAAAAAAAAAAAAAAAAAAAAAAAAAAAAAAAAAAACAGATATAATGCTCATTATTAACTGTGAGTTCTTCTCTGTCAGTCTTTGGAAGATAATTGAAGTATGCCATTTTCGTTACGTAAGTGATTGTCAGAGCTCCTAAACATAGAAAATGAAACTTGGGCAAGAGAGAGTTCTGAATCACAGCAGTGAGATTTAGCCTGTGTCATTCTCATTTATCAGTTGTCTACAAAAGGCACTTTCATTTTATACAAACACAGACAGCACAATAATTCTCTGTTGTTTACTCTGCCACATATACCATCATGTTACCAACTAGTCCCATACTGTGTTTATGCCATAGCACAAACAATAGCATCCATTCAGATACCAGTAATCCAGCTCTCCCCTTAAATGAGAAATTTAGTATGAAGTGATCTTAAAGTTTTACAAAAATAAGGTTGCATATTTTTTCTCCCCYTTTTTTTTTTCCTTTTATGATGTGTTTTGGCTCTTACAGTATAAACATTTCTGATTGCAAGACAGGAAAGGGGGTCGGGGTTGAGGACTCTGCCAGTGTCTCTGGCAGAGAGAGACGCTCAAGGCATGTGAGGGGTTGAGTAGATTTAATAAAGGATTTATGCTCCAAACTGTGTGGATAACCCCCGGAACTGCACACTGGGGTTACTGATGGGATCCTGCTGGTACACACGGATTGGACACCGAAGACACCGAAGTGGGACTCGCTCCCAAGGGCTCCTATAATCTACTAGAGGTCTTTCCTTATATTGACTATGCTTGGGCAGCTACTGTCTAGGAAGCAACTAGAGGTTAACAAAATAGATTATACGCGTCTGGCTTTGACAGGTTTCAGCCGATGTGTAGAGAGCACATTCTGGAGCTGCGGTCACATAATTTGCCAGTCACCTGGCTTCTTGCCAGATCTTCCACAGATGTCCTCACTACAACATTATATAATTTAAGTCCAGAAGCTTAGCTTAAAAAATAAATCTAGAGGCTCAGCCTTAACAGCACTGGCATTGCTGCTGTAGCGCAGTGGATCTATGCACTGCGAAATTCATTATTTTATTATGTACCTCTACTTACTAGGTATGTACTTTATATCATACTGGCAGATCAAAAATAAGACGGCAAAAAAAAAATCTGAAACTTTTTTAGAATGAATTAGATTTAAATCATTTTATGTATGTATAAAAAAAGATTTTCTACCATGAAGTAGGGAGCAAGGGGAAGCCAGCCAGCTCTAAGAAATTTAGTGAGAGAAATGTGAAAAGAATATTGAGCAAATAGTTATCCTTCATGTATGTGAAGCATCTTGTCAGTATCAGAGTTTGTCTGGCTTTTAAGTACTCTATTGTGTTGCTGTCTTTGAGGGTACTGGAACTAGTATGGAAGTGAAAGGGTTTTTTATTTGAACTCAGTTTACATAATAAAGAAAGAATAAAATTCTGACATTCTGCTTTGAAATACTCAGTGATGGTAATGAAAAAATAATAATAATAAAAAAGAAGTATCTCTATATCTTCCTTAATATCTGAGGAAATCCCATTCATCTCTAGCAGGTGGTACCAGATGCAGCAAAGCTGCAGAAAAGTGTACAAGCTCTAGCAAAAGCCTAGAAATGAGTAAAATCGTAACATTATTTAGTATATACCTGTCTGGTTACACAAACATGCAGCTATTACTAAAATTACTTGCTTGAGGAATGAATTGAAATTTAGTTCATAACATTTGTTCTTCCTATAATAAAAGAGGCAAGAAATGGAAGAAGCCCCAGCACTTGTCACCCACTGTAGCTGGGTGTAGCTACTGCAAAGGAGCAGTCTAGGTTGCCCCTGAATAGAGAGAGTTGGGGCTTTTGATGCAGACAGCCATTATTTAGGGTGGATCAAGTACCCTGTGAGTCAATAGTAGAGAGAGGTCTATTTAAGAGCCAGGCCTGGAGCACAGCTCCCAGAGTGCAGYRAACAGARGCAGCAGTTTGTGCAGGAAGAGGGTGGTTAGGTGCAAGAGGACATCTTTCTTTTTCCAGTACTAATAGTGCCCAGTCTTGCTAACATGGTTGTAACTCATCGTAAAGCATATTTGCCAGTGGCTGTGGGAACTGCTGCATCAGCTGCATTGGAAGCTCCAACCCAGAGAGAGCCTCTTGCAGCAGATGCTGCCCTACAGGTCTCAGGCTGCAGGGAGTGCTTGGAACCTCTCCAGAAGGCCTGGACTGATGGTCCGCCCTCCTGCAAGAGGTGTGCTGTTGGTGGTGATTTGTGTTATCAAGTCAAAGTGTTGCAGGATGAAGTCAGTAGACTGAAATATGTGAGAAAGTGAGCAGGAGATAGGCAGGGAGTACCTGTACTGCCCTGGGAGTCCCAGTCCCCTGCTGCGGGGGAGTTGCTGGAGGACTCTGTGCAGAGTGAAATAGTACAGCACAGCACTGTTGAAAAAGGCTGGAAGCTAGTTGCTTCTCAAACAAAAAGAAGAAAGGCCCCTAATCCTCCTGTAGACCTGGAGTTACAGTTGAAGAAAAGGTTTAGTGCACTCCAGGATGAGGAGGACCCAGACCTCAAAGGTCAAGTTGCTCAAAGGAAGCGACTGGGCTGCCTGAGCCTATCTTGCATGACTATTTTGAAGAGTCGAGGAGTGGTTGTAGTGGGTGATTCCATGATGAGGGGGACAGAGGTGCCTATCTGCCGAACTGACCCCTCCTCTAGAGAGGTATGCTGCCTGCTGGAGGCAAGGATATGAGATATGTCTGAAAGGCTACCAAGGATTGTATGTTCATCAGACTACTACCCTCTGCTGCTCTTTCACGTGGGTGCTAACGATACTGACAGAAAACTACAGACAATCAGRGAAGACTTTAAGGCCTTGGGCACGGTGGCCAAGGATCTGGGAGCCCAGGTGGTCTTCTTGTCAGTCCTGCTGATTAGGGGGAGGGATGGGAGGAAGAGGAGGAAGATTTCCCAAATCAACAACTGGCTATGCCATTCGCGTTGCCAACAGGGTTTTGGATTCTATGACCATGCAACACGGTTTGACGATCAACAACTGGTGGAGAGAGATGGGATTCACCTCACCAAGCAGGGCACATTTGCCTTTGCAAACAGGTTGGCCAGCCTAGTAAAGAGGGCTTTAAACTAGGTAGGAGAGGGGAAAAGSGGTGTCATACAGAAAGGGTAGACAACAAAACACAAGTTGTGTTGGGAAGTCTCCAACAAGTGCAGGCGGCTGGGGATGTGCGTGTGGGACATGGCTATGGGGGACCCCCATACATCCTTCCTGGGGAACATGCAAGCATGACTACCTCTTTGAAATGCAGGTACACCAATGCACACAGCATGGGGAACAGGAGGAGCTGAAGATCTGTGTGCAATTGCAGGGCCATGATCTCATTACAGTCACAGAGACATGGTGGGATAGCACTCGTGACTGGAATGCTATCATGGATGGATATGTGTTTTTTAGGAGAGACAGGCCAGGAAGGCGAGGTGGTGGAGTTGCTCTTTATGTGAGAGAACAGCTGGCACATCATGAGCTCTACATAGGGGTGGAGGAGGAGGAGGCAGTAGAGACCTTATGGGTGAAGATGAAAGGGCAGGCTAACATGGGGCACACTGTTGTGGGTGTCTACTACAGGCCACCTGACCAGGAAGACAAAGTTGATGAGGCCTTCTATAGACAGCTGGAGATAGCCTCACGATCACAGGCCCTGGTTCTCATGGGGGACTTCAACCACCCTGACATCTGCTGGAGGGACTACACAACAAGGCACAAACAGTCCAGGAGGCTCCTGCAATGCATTGATGATAACTTCTTGTCACAAACGGCAGAGGAGTCTACGAGGAAGGGTGTCCTGCTGGAGTTTGTCCTTACCAACAGAGTGGGACTGGTTAGAGATGTGAAGGTTGGGAGCAGCCTTGGCTGCAGTGACCATGAGATGGTGGAGTTCAGGATCCTGCAGGAAAGAAGTAAGGTAATAAGCAGGATTGCAACCCTGGACTTCAGGAGAGCAGACTTTGGGCTCTTCAGAGACCTACTTGGAGGAATCTTGTGGGTTAAGGCCCTAGAAGGAAGGGTGATCCAGGAGATCTGGCTAGTATTTGAACATCCCTTCCTCCATCCCTATGAGTAAGAAGTGCAGCATAAGGGGCTGGAGACCTGCATGAATAAGCAAGGAGCTCTTAGCCAAATTCAGACAGAAGAAAATGCACAGAATGTGGAAGACGGGACAGGCTACTTGAGAGGATTATAGGAATGCTGTCAGAGTATGTAGAGATGTGGCGAGGAAGGCTAAGGCCCGCTTGGAATTTAGTCTGGCAAGGGATGTTATGGACAACAGGCAGGACTTCTTCGAATACATCAGCAGCAAGAGAAGCACTAGAGAAAATGTGTGCCTGCTACTGAATGGGGCGGGGGCCTTAGTGATGAAGGATACAGAGAAGGCAGAATTACTGAATGCTGCCTTTGCTTCAGTCTTCACTGCTAAGGGCAGCCMTCAGGAATCCCAGAGCCTGGACATGAGGGAGAAAGTCTGGAGAAGGGAAGACTTTCCTTTGGTTGAGGAGGATAGGATCAGAGACCTTCTGGGCAGGCTAGACATCCACAAATAAATGGGCCCCGATGGGATGCACCCATGGGCACTGAGGGAGCTGGCAGACATTGTTGCCAGGCCACTCTTCATCCTCTTTGAAAAGTCATGGAGAATTGGAGAGGTGCCTGAGGACTGAAAGAAAGCCAATGTCACTCCAGTCTTCAAGAAGGGCAAGAAGGAGGACCTAGGCAACTATAGGCCAGTCAGCCTCACCTCCATCCCTGGAAAGCTGATGGAACAGCTCCTTCTGGATGCCATCTCCAAGCATATGGAGGAAAAGAAGGTGATTGGGAGTAGTCAGCATGGATTCCCCAAGGGGAAATCCTCCTTCACCAGTGTGAGAGCCTTCTCTGATGGAATGACTGGCTGGGTAGATGAGGGGAGAGCAGTGGACATTGTGTACCTGGACTTCTGCAAGGCTTCTGATCCTGTCTCTGCTAACATCTTCCTAGAGAACCTCAGGAAGTGTAGGTTAGACGAGTGGACAGTGAGGTGGATTGAGAACTGGCTGAAAGACAGAGCTCGAAGAGTTGTCATCAGTGACATGGAGTGTAGTTGGAGGCCTGTGGCAAGTGGCATCCCCCAGGACTCAGTACTGGGTCCCATCCTGTTCCACTTCTTCATCCATGACCTGGATGAGGGGATAGAGTGCCTCCTTACCAAGTTTGCCGATGCTACCAAGCTGGGAGGAGTGGCTGATACACCAGAGGGCTGTGCTGCCATTCAGAGAGACCTGGATAGGCTGGAAAGCTGGGCCAAGAGGAACCTCMTGAGGTCCACAAGCGCAAGTGCAGAGTCCTCACCTAGGGAGAAATAACCCTAGGCACCAGTACAAGCTGGTGGCTGACCTTCTGGAGAGCAGCCCTGCAGAAAAGGACCTGGGAGTGCTGGTGGGTGACAAGATGACCATGAGCCAGCAAATGTTGTGTCCAGGAAGGCCAATGGTATCCTGGGGTGCATTAGGGAGAGTGTTGCCAGCAGGTCAAGGGAGGTGATCCTGCCCCTCACCTCAGCCCTGGGGAGGCCTCATCTCAAGTACTGTGTCCAGTTCTGGGCTCCCCAGTGCAAGAGAGACATGGAGCTGCTGGAGAGATTCCAGTGTAGGGCTACAAAGATGATCAGAGGACTGGAGCATCTGCCCTATGAGGAACTGCTGTGAGAACTGGGCCTCTTCAGTGTGGGGAAGAGAAGACTGAGGGGGGATCTTATCAATGTGTACAAGTACCTGAAGGGAGGGTGTCAAGGGGACAGGGACAAATTCTTTTCAGTTGTCCTATGTGACAGGACAAGAGGCAATGGGCAGAAATTGAAGCACAGGAAGTTCCACCTGAATGTGAGGGAGAATTTCTTCACTGTGAGAGTGACAGAGCACTGGAACAGGTTGCCCAGATAGGCTGTGGAGTCTCTTTCTCTGGAGATATTCAAAGCCTGCCTGGATGCAACCCTGCCTAACATGCTGTGGGTGACTCTGCTGAGCAGGGAGGTTGGTCTAGATGATCTCCAGAGATCCCTTCCAACCTTACTGATTCTATGATTCTATGATTTAGCTGGAGGGGAAGCTGCTCTGTGAGACCAAATGATCCTGGGGATTGCAGACAGTCATCTTCCAAAACTAAAATATTGTTTTAGCTCTCTATTGTTTCAGTCTAAAATCTTGTACCCTGAAGGAGAAGACAGATAAAGTACATGTGTTTGCACCAAGAAAGAAAAGGGTTCCCAGAGCTCTGCCATAACAAGGTCTTTAAGTGTGTCAGGCTTCTTTCCAGCTCTTTGGTTAGATACTTTTTCAAAGTAATAAAAGATATGAGAGATGTAAGCCTCACATCTTGACCAAGTACCATTTTGTAAATGGACATTTACTCATATTACCCAGAGAAGCTTGATTTGACAGTGCTAGAAAACTAGGCTCAGTGCTCAAGGCAGTCATAGTATAATTACAATTTACCCACTCAAATAAAATAAAATAAAGAGTCATGTTCAAGACTTTATTGGGGCATAGGGCTTAAAATTGTCAGATGCCAAAAATCCTTAGGAGCAAAAGAGCWATTTTCCATGTTTTGAACCTGGATAGGTTGACACAGTGCTTGTTTATATCCTGATTGATTAAATATATAGGAAAATGAAGAACCCATGAGCATTCCTCCATTTTTTACATCAGTTATTTTCCATAAAATATTTAGCAGCACTCATGCAGACTTATACAAAATAAGAATACACAAACTTTGTTGTGAAGAGACTGAACTTGTTGAACTTTTTAATATTTCACTAATAAAGTGTTATCACATTAAATGTACCTGGTCTACTCTTTGTGTTCTATCTTTTATTTCTAGCCAATRGAGATTTTGGACATTGTTGTACTCTTTTTTTCAGAAAACATCTTATAATAGGAAGTTATGATAACCCTAAGAAAAGAAGAAAATAGCAAGTCATTTTAAATTTTATATAGCCAGTAAAGACCACATTGTGGAAATACTGAACATCTTTCACAGTTTTGTATCACTTGGTGGGGTGAAGTATTGAAATGGAAAGGTATAAACAGTAACAATATCCTGGTTTAGTTTAGGGAAAAATTCATTTTAATTTATGACTCAGTTCTGCTCTGTAGTTCTTACTGTTCTGTTCTTAGTAGTTCTTACTACAAGTAAGAAAGCAAARAAATACTCATTGTTCCTTCTTATTAAAAAAATACAATAGTATCATAATATTTAGAATGATCTTGTTGTGCAAGTGTCTAAGTACCAAAACAAAATCATAGATCAATCTGGAGAGCTTTTTGAGGACACTCTCCTTGTTTGCATCCCCCATAATGGCCAGTAATACTGAAAATACATAATACATTTGAGATTTTACCAGCTGTTGTCTTTCAGTTCTCATCTTTTCTTCAATTTCTTTGGCTGCTGTTTGACCAAAGTGAAATTTCAGAGTCAGAAACTAAACAAAAGTGATTCAAATAGCACTACAGCACCTATGCTGAGTTGTTGAGAAAGTGAATTTCAGTTGGTAGGACAGGTGTTGCCTTCACTGTGAACACCCCAAATGATAAAGTTTCATACGGGCTTCTCACAGGTGTTTTTGCTATTAATGAGTTTTTAATTAGGAAAAAGACAGAAGCAGCATTATGAATAGATATGTTCCTGCAGACTCTTTGTTGTTGTTGTTGTTGTTGTTAGGATAACAACAAATTAGGAAAGTGCTCTGGCTTCAGAAAAAGTGTTTTTACATTAATTTTATTTATGATGAGGACAAGTATATTATGCTGGGAAAATATTATTACAGACAGAAAAGCAATCCTCCCTTATTAAAGGCTTTTTAGCATACGTGAATTTTTGTGCACGCTTGTATGCATGAACATAGGATTGGTTGAAAATTATCCCTTGAAATTCTTTTCTTGATAAAATATTTTCTTTCTAATGAAATAAAAGTGTTGCAACAGCCTTTTTTTTTAGGAAAAATAAACTCTTTATTGGAAACCAGTTTTTCAAAAAAGTTAAAACATTTCTCAAGAGACAAAAATTTCTAATTTTTGAAAACCTGTATTGTACAGCTAAGTGATGGAAAATATTGTAACCAAATCTCCATCTCTCATTTGAAGTAAGGAGATCTACACCAGAAAGAGAACTATTCCTGCAAGTCTAACCTGACTGCAGTTTAGATTTAGTAGTAAAACTTGTAGATATGCAGTGTAGGAATGCTATGAAAGACTGTTTTGATTTACTAGGAGACTGATTTATTGGGAGCTTGACAGCCTGGAGAAGCAGGCAGAGCAGAGCCTCAAGAAGTCCACTGAAAGAGATGCAGAGTTCTGCATATAGGGAGGAATAATCTCACACATCAGTTCAGGGTAGGAGCTGACCTGCTGGAGAGCAGCTTTGCAAAGAAGGACCTAGAGGTCCAGGTGGACAAGTTGACTGTTAGGCAGCAATGTGCTCTTGTGAAGAAGAAGGACAGCACTAGGCAGAGCATTGCCAGTAGGTTGAGGGAGCTGATCCTCCCCCTCTGCTCAGCCCTGTTGAGGCCACATGTGGAGTACTGTGTTCAGTGCTGGGATCCCCAGTATGAGAGACACAGAGGTACTGGAACAAATCCAGGAAAAGGCCACTAAAGTATTTAAGGAACTTGGGCCTCTCTCATACAAGGAAGGGCTAAGAGAGCCGGGACTGTTCAGCCTAGAGAAGGAAGACTGAGGGAATGTCTTATCAATGTATATAACAGGATGTCAAGCAGACAGGGTCAGATGCGTCTTAGTGGTGTCCAGTGGCAGGACAAGTGAAATGGGTACAAACTGAAACACAGGAAATTCTCTTGAGTATAATGAAAACTCAGGGTGACTGGTCACTGGAACAGGTTGCCTAGAGATGTTGTGGAGTCTCCATGCTTGGAGACATTCCAAACCCAAGCAGATACATTCCTGGATAACCTGCTCTAGCCGACRCTGCTTGAACAGGGTCATTGGACCAGATGATGCCCCAAGGTTCTTTCCAACCCCCAATATTCTGTGATCTTGACATTCTGTGACAAGGGGTTTAAGGGAAGCTATGCATGCTTATCCAGGTGAAATAAAGCACACAGTTGATGGGTTTCATTTTTTTCTCTCRTTATCTGGATAAATTCCACTGTAATTACACGTGTAATTACACGTTACAGTTGCCTACCTCCACTAAGTGTGTAGTACCTACAAACAGAAGAAAACTTTTAGTTACTTCAGACTTTCTGTTTAATTCAGCTTTTGGTTATTTTCAGGAAAAAAAAAGAGAGAGAGAGAGAGAGTTGCAAACTTTAAACTCTACCTACCTGCAGTCAAAACTTCACTAATTATATTAGTATTATCCTCATAATACATATTCAATTCTTTTAAATTTACTTGGCTAAAAAGGTTTTYAATTTCAAATGTTCAGAATTATTTGGCTCAACAAGCTTGAGTTKTGTTATGAAATAACACCACCACTTGATAATCACTTGATAACCACTTGAATATTGATCTCTTAGCTTTCCTGTTTCAAATGAAATGTACTGTATGCACATACTTTAACCTCTTTACAAATCATGATTTGTTACGAGGCTCTATTCTTCTGCCAGAAGAGAACTGCAGGGAACCATGATAATAGATTGATTTTTTTTTTCCTGATCCTTCGTTGGTGGCTGCAATCACAGGAATATGGCTGACATTTAAAACTAACTCTACCAGACTCATACCCCATGGAGGACCATGCAGTTTTGGTCTCCCTTTCGTTCTATTTAGTATTGACATACAGCTGCTAGGGAAATCTTCTTAGCTGCCAACATCATGCAGACAGTACTTTAATCTGTTTGCCTCTCCTAACTGCCAGGAAGATCGCTGTCACCCAGACATCTTAATGTGTACGGATACAATCATCACTGCTGGATATCAGAATTAAAATTTCAGAAGGAATTCCATCCTCTTTTTTTCAGCAGGAAAGGTAAAGTCTAGGCAACAGAGGTATCAGTTTTATTGCCGTGGCCATATAACCATACAGTTTAGAAGAAAGACCAAGTTTTTCAAGATAAAGAAAGATAATCTTTTAATATAGAACTACTGTTGACAAAAACCTCCCTTCATTTTCTTTAATCAATGCATTCAGCCCTCCTACTGATTTAAATTAATTTATTGAGATATCATTAATTAGTGCCAGATTCACTTTCTCTGTGATAACTGCAAGAAATCGGTTAATCAATTTTAGAAATTTTGGGGTTTATAAACGTAAGATATTCCAATGATTATTTATTCACTTAATTTCAGATTATTTGGAACTGTAAGTCCTGTACTGGCATTTGTATAATCATGTGACTTTATCACTGCTATTTTCTTATCTTCTATTATTTCTCACACTTCCTTCTTTCGAGTCAAACAATAATCTAACTATATATATACCCACTTACTATACCCACTTGTCTTGTTTTATAGTGCCTAGTAGAAAGAGACCTTGATTTTAATCAGTCTTACAATACTTCTAATGGATAAACCGTTCAAAATGTTCCTCTGGTGGTTAGCATTTCTTGTTTTTCCACTTCTGCATGATGTCTGATATAATGGGATACTGCTTTATGTCTGAGTCTTAAGTATATTACCAGAGTACTGTTAGTAACAAGTTAATGATTCTTATGAAAACAAATGTTCCTGTGATACTTCAATTTAAAGAAAAAAAATCTTCCATGGGAGAGTGTACAGACAGGTGTTACTGGGCTGTGATGCGGCCTAGAATAATCACTATATTGAGCTCAGGCACTTTGCTGATAACAGAACAGCTGAGGTAAAGCTTTTATTAGACATTGTCTACTAAGTTAAAGGACTAGGGTCTTTTTTCATGCAACCTTTTTGTCAAGATTGCACAGTCTAGTTAGATGCTATAGTCAGGATTCTGTTCTTCTTCCCTGTGTCATTTTAACATACTCCATAAATACATTTCTAAATGTCTAATATTCCCACATTTCTCTTCTACCTTCCCAAAACTATCTCATTTTGTCTCTGTCCTCCTTACAGTCTCTTCTTATTCATCCTTTGGCATTACTTCCCAACAGTGGTACCTTGCTTCAGTCTTCTTCCTCTTTACTCCTTTCTGGGAAGTTCTAGTCCAGTGGCACAGGAGAGCACAGAAAAGCCAGATCACTGGGTGTCCCAAAATAATTACTTGTGATTGATAGCTGAGAGAAGAGGTTGTGAGGAAAATCCTTCCCAAACCATAATGAACTGGAAAAAATATTTGTACTACATAGATAAAATCTTCAGTAGTTTTAGTTGCTCATCTCTATTAATGGTCTACAGCTTATACACAAATGAAGATGTTTTGTTGGCTTATTGTTTGTTGAATTTTGTCAGACATTGATAGGAACGGCAAAGACTTGACCCTTTGTACAACTCAGTATCTATTCGATGTTACAAAATGTAGGAAAGCTAAAATTCCGTGAGCCAGAGAAGAGAGAAATAACCTACTATGGAAAGAACAATTTTCTTTTAACAAGCATGTATTCATTAAAGAATAGAGTACGAAGGTACTTGGAGAGTTGCTCTGGTACCATCCTGATGCATTGTGCCTTGAACAGCCAGCAGGACAGATGTGCTTTAAAATCTTTCGAAGATATGGACTTCACTGGGTCTCAGGATTAGCTGGTAGAGCTTAGCTGAACATTCAGGATAAATTGATAACTACCATGAAAAATTTAATCCTAGAAGTTTTATTCAATAGAATTCCAAATTTTTGAAAAGGATGAGTTAAGAGAAGAAGAACGGATGACCATAATCTCTGACATTATCAGGAAGATTTTTCACTCTCCAAAAGGCTGTAAGGAAGGGAGGGAAAAGAGTTGGGGCAGGGGGGAGGGTTAAAAATACCAGTTCAGAGCGTCAAATATGTGTGGCTAATAACAGAACAAGTGTTCTGGCTTTCATTTGTTCTGGCTAAAACCTGGCACTCCATAATATCGTATCATTAGCTCAAACAAGCAAGGGAGCCTGGTCAGATACACTCTAACCCTTCAATACAAAGACTTCAAAATGAGAATGAGGGAGAAGGAAAATTCATACAATATACAGTRTGCATGTATGACTTGACACATTCCTCTGTGTGATATCCAGAAATTCACAGCATTTTGAGTAAGCATTGTTTCTATTATTTATTGTATTTTTTTCAATTTAAAAGCTGTGAAGTATACATACACATTCTTGCAAAGCGCTTGTAAATAGAGAACAGATTCAAAGCCACAAATTTTTTTGCAAAATGATTTCTATTTCCAAGCGGTAGAGATGACTGTTTTAAGAGAGATCACACAGAACTGTTAACTAATACCAAGCTTAATGAGCTTTCTTAATTTTCAGTGGGATGGCTGAACTCTGATGGAAGTCTTATGTTGAAACACTGTATTAGCCAATAGTAACTTAACTCTTGACAGTGGACKTAGGAAACAGAGCCAAAGAAAGACAAGGAAAAAGTGAAAATTAGTTAATTTTGATCCTTTAATGAACAATTCATTGATATATTTCATTACTTGAAGGGTATCAAATCTAATTACTTTGTTGTATGTATCACAATGAAGAGAAATTTTAGAGAGGGATGTAAAGAAGGATAATGAGGTAATCCTGAAGATGTTTAGAGGAAATTCCTAGACTGAAAAARGGTAAGGTATCTAAGTACTGGTTGTTTAAGCTGGAATGAAAGATGCCATGTTGAAAAGCTACACTGATAGTTCAGCAGTGTTAGCTGTTTGCTGTCAGTTATTGACTGTGTTGTAAGTTGCCAACAAATAAGGATCCTAGAAATCTAAATAACTGTGGACTACCTTTAAATGTATAGTCAGCTGGAAAAAAAAAATAAAACTCTTTCAAGTAAAACTATAATTTAATGTTAAAATTTCATTCACATTTTTAAATAGTAGGATTGGTATTAAATGGATAAATAATAGTATTCATTGATGTTCATACTGACACACAATCTACCTCAGGGCAAAGATGTATGCCTTCAAAATGTTCTACCACTGAAGGCCCAAGGAAGTCTCTGTTAGTGATGTTGCCAATGCGTTCTGAAAATATAGCTTAAAATTCATTAAATTCAAGTCGGAGCATATGCAATAGCTGCTCAAATTCATCTTCTGCTGTAAACAGTCAGTATCTTTAAGCAATCCATGTTAACTTTGATAAGCTTTTTTTCCACCTTTTGTTAGTTATTTGTATAAGTATCTGGTATATGGTAACATTTTTTTGCTTAATGAAGATGAAGTCATTTATGCACAAAGCAGTTCAAAGTTAACCAACTTGATTAGCCGGAGGCATAGCATATGATAAAAATGCTATTAGAACTTCAGCCAATAAAAGCTGAAATGATCCATTTATTTTATGTTTTCGTCTTATCTGTAGTTATCAATTCAAATAATCTTTGTTTTTCTGACTTGTCATTAATTATAACTAGTTATTAATGTGTAATTTACTCAATTTAAACCTCAGTTCTAAATCTTGCTCGTATGCAAACACATACACATGCTTATGCATACACACACATCCTGAATACATATCCATCTCGCTCTCTGTCTGCACATATGCTTGCAGAAGGAAACTTAATGTTTGAAATGTTTTATTAACACACTTTTCTTTATTCCAGCCATTCCCTTTATCTTCTTTGATGGTATCTACCTTTTACTTTTAGTTTTAGTTAGCCAGTGGCTTGGAATACTGGAAAAAAAAAAAAAAAAAAAAAAGTATTTCATACTTTTACCAACTAAAATGAACATTCCAGGGATGCTTGTCTTGCACTGAACCTATTTCCTTAATGTTTTGTACATTATGTGAATAAGATGGGAAGTGAATTCGTTGCATGGAAGAAGTATCTGTAGGAAAATGTTAACCTCACAGACTGAGTTCTAAAAATGGTAGTCAGAGCACCTGAAAACCCCTTTGATCAGAAGTCAGTGTAAACACCTAATCACAAACCTCGATAGATTTCCAGTTTTAACTTAGTGCCTAATAAAGTGAAGTTTATCTCTGAAGATCTTTGTCACAGCTGGGCATAACTAGCAAAAACTTGCAAATTACTACTTTCCAGACTTCAGTTTAAAGGAGAAACTAAATGAATCTCAGCAGTTTGCCCCTTTAGGACAAAGTTGAAATGTGCTCTTATAGGTAACATAATAAAGAATAGTCTATATCTAAGTCTCCAGGCTATATCACAAAATCAGCATGCAATTTGATTCATATTATCCATCTCCTCACAGAAGTATCAGAGTGGAATGATAAGACCACACAGGTCAAGAGTGAGACTCTTTTTCAGAGTTAAGGAGTGTTAGATACACAATTTATTTATGGCTAATCAACAGATTTTATAGGCAGCTCTGAGGAAATTTATTGTTAGTTTATCATTATAATAGTATAATCAAAACACAAGAATCATTTTTTTTTATTTTGTTTCTAATAAAATAATAAAACAGAATAATATAATATACGAGAACAATAAAATAAAATGCTAACAATTGTAATCAAAACCAGTCAGTTTCTATTAAGGATCATTAACAATACCACAAAATTAATGATATAGGCATCTTCTCTTTTTCTTGCCTGTTAAGTTCTCATCCACAGTCCAACATGTAGAACTTTCCTCCCTTAGGAGGCTTAAGGCTTAAGTTATCATATCCCAAGCTGTTTTCCAGGAAGAGTACACTGTTGTTAAAACAGAGTCAGTGGTGGGAGTATTTTCTTCCTAAGTCTGGGATTCATTCAGGGTTTTTTTTTTTTTTTTTTTTTTTTTTTTAAGTTTCAAATGGTTTATTTGCTAATACTTTCTGACTGGCTAAATATTTTGTTATACTTATATATATATGTATATTAATTTTATGAATTCTATATATAGGAAGATTTCTTTTAGGATAATGCTTGCAATAAATAAATAAATACAGCTTGACAGAAATCTAAGTTAAAATCTTCTTAAGCAATAGTCAAATAATTTATTAAAAATAGATCAAAACTGTTATTCAGGTGATTGGGTAATTTTGTCACTGCAAGTAGGACCAGCTGTCCAATAGTGATCTGACCATAGAGGAAGCTGCAGGCAGAGAATTTATGTGAACAATTCTTCAGCTAGAGCTAAAATCAAGCCCAAATTAGCCAAGCCCATATTAGCTAATTCCAGAAAAGCCTGAGAAGGCCTGAGGTGTCTTGTATAGATTATTTATGTTGAAGCCTGAGTCTTAAGACTAGCACCTGGCATCATCAAGTTGTTTGGGCCACAAAGCTAACGTGGTTCCATAGCCCTTGCCTTCAGTGTGCTTTAGTATGGCAACTGTATCAGACACACCTTTCTTTGATGAGAATCTACATTTTTTTTTCCTTTTTTTTTTCCCAGTGCATTATTGAGTACATTTGTTTAGTAGCTACCCTTACAAAAGCATGTCACCTGYGTTGACTAAACCTGTAGAGTACTGTGCTGGGAGCAGGATAATTAAATTCAGTAGAGGCTATCCTGTTTTATACTATTCTCAGTTTTAAATCAAAGGTAGTAATAAATTTTATACTAGCCATGACTTCTAAACAATCTCTGTACTCCTTTGGACTGTGCGCTGCTTAAACAAAACCAGCTCATCTGGGGTTTTTGCCATCAAAACCAATTAACATGCCTTGAAGTAGAAAGATGTATTCTGCAAACCTTTGCCAGGTCATTCATTCCCCAAATTGCATAAAAATATCTCAGTTCAATAAAAGCAAAAAAATCTATTTGTGTTTAGTACAAATTCTAATCAGAGGTTCACCAGTTCCTCCCTCCTCATCTAAGCTATTCTGTATGCGTATGTGTGAACAAGCATCACTTATTTATAGCTTTAATGTTTGCAATAAATTTTAAAAGAAATCTTTCCATTGTCAAGCAACTATTTCTTTCTTGAAGATAACGCATTACTAAGGTTTGCTTTAAAATACTGAAGTGAACAGCAGAGGCATAACTTTAGGTTCATGTCATTTCACAGAGGCCCAATGCTGTAAAAATACAAGTATGGTTAGCCCTATTTGCAGAGGGTTCAGTGTTTACCTCCACTTTAGTTACAGCACTGTCATGCAGAGACTCACATAAAAATACTAACCTGCATAACTGTTTGGAGTAGGGAATGTTTTTTTGTCCTCTCTGATGTCTTCTGTGGAAATGCTGGATAAACAGGACCTTTGACACACCCAATGACACAAAATCTGCTTTTTTTGCCATTGTTGTTATTTGCAATATGTTGTGTTGTTTTGTTTCAAATGAAAACACAAGCATCTGCTTTGAAACAATAATTGAAATTTGGCAGAGATTTTCTTCTGCTGCAGATTTAACTTCTCCCCTTTCCCATCCTCATCCCTACAGGCACGTGACTGAGAGTTTCACCACACCAGTGGAGTCATGCTTCACACAGCTGTATCATGCTGGCAGCCATTCCTAGGTCTGGCTGTGCTGCTAGTTTTCATGGGCCCGACCCTAGGCTGTCCGGCCCGCTGCGAATGCTCGGCGCAGAACAAGTCCGTCAGCTGTCACCGAAGGCGCCTGATATCTATCCCAGAGGGCATTCCCATCGAGACCAAAATCTTGGACCTCAGCAAGAACCGACTRAAGGGTGTCAGCCCTGAGGAATTCACATCATACCCTTTGCTGGAGGAGATAGACCTCAGTGACAATATAGTTTCCAATGTGGAGCCCGGAGCCTTTAACAACCTCTTCAACTTGCGGTCCCTCAAACTGAAAGGAAACCGGCTGAAGCTGGTCCCACTGGGGGTGTTCACTGGCTTGTCAAACTTAACAAAGCTTGATATAAGTGAAAATAAGATTGTCATTTTGCTGGACTACATGTTCCAAGACCTGCATAATCTAAAATCTCTTGAAGTTGGGGATAATGATTTGGTTTATATATCCCATAGGGCCTTTAGTGGACTGCTTAGCCTGGAGCAGCTCACCCTGGAGAGATGCAACCTCACAGCTGTACCAACAGAAGCTCTTTCCCACCTTCACAACCTTATCAGTCTACATCTGAGACAGCTCAACATTAATGTTTTGCCTGCATATGCCTTTAAAAGATTGTTTCGACTGAAAGACCTGGAGATAGACTCTTGGCCCCTCCTGGACATGCTGCCTGCCAACAGCCTGTATGGTCTCAATCTTACTTCTCTCTCCATCACCAATACTAACCTCTCCACAATACCTTACTCTGCTTTTAAACATCTGGTTTACTTGACACATCTAAACCTCTCCTATAACCCTATCAGCACTATTGAGGCGGGCATGTTTTCAGATTTAGCGCGTCTGAAGGAACTCCACATAGTGGGGGCCCAGTTACGTACCATTGAGCCCCATGCTTTCCAAGGGCTCCAGTTCCTACGTGTGCTTAATGTGTCCCACAACCTGCTGGAAACCATAGAAGAGAATGTATTCCATTCCCCCAAGACCCTTGAGATCCTCTGCATTGACAACAACCCTCTGGCTTGTGACTGCCGCCTCCTTTGGATTTTACAAAGGCAATCCACTTTGCAGTTTGGAGGCCAGCCACCAATGTGTGCTGGCCCAGACAGTGTCAAAGAGAGGTCATTCAAAGACTTCCACAGCACAGCTCTTTCGTTTTACTTCACCTGCAAGAAGCCCAAGATACAAGACAAGAAGTTGCAATACCTGGTAGTAGAAGAAGGGCAGACTGTGCAGTTGATGTGCAATGCTGATGGGGATCCTCAGCCTACCATATCCTGGGTTACCCCACGTCGGAGGCTGATCACAGCTAAATCAAATGGAAGAGCCACAGTGCTGGGAGACGGCACACTGGAGATCAGATTTGCTCAAGACCAAGATACGGGGATCTATGTTTGTATTGCAAGTAACGCAGCTGGGAACGACACCTATTCAGCCTCCCTTACAGTAAAAGGGTTTGCATCAGATCGTTTCCTTTATGCCAACAGGACCCCTATGTATATGACAGATTCCAATGACACCAGTTCCAATGGAACTAATGTGAACACCTTCTCTCTGGACCTTAAGACAATATTGGTGTCCACAGCTATGGGCTGTTTCACATTCCTTGGAGTGGTTTTATTTTGTTTCCTACTTCTTTTCGTGTGGAGCCGAGGGAAAGGCAAGCACAAAACCAGCATTGACCTGGAGTATGTTCCCCGCAAAAACAATGGTGCTGTAGTTGAAGGGGAGGTTGCTGGACCACGAAGGTTCAATATGAAAATGATTTGATGGTTTTCTGCTAGCAGTGCTTTTTCTGTGGCATTATAACCAATTAAACCAGCCTGGCATGCAGGATCGCTGGGCAAAGGCAGCTTAATGCAGCTGTCACTGTTTCAAATGGTTGCGTGGAAATGGAAGGACTATTTGTGGCTGTATAGCAGAGCCTCCAAACCTTGAGGCATATATGTCAGGGCCTTTCACAGAACTGGTAAATTGTACTAATTGTTTGCATTGCAAATATTTGCATTCTGGGGATATCAGTAATGAGCTGTTGGCTCATGCTCATGGACAACTGTTCAACATTTTCTACCACTACAAAAAGACAAAGAAAAAAGCCTACAGTGTAGGATTTACATATTTAAAGAGAAAGACACATTTGTCTAAAGCATATTCTGCAGTGAAATTTGTTATCAATAGATCTCATTTGGTAAAGCCTTGCATCACACCTTCTAGTTGGTTCAACACCACAAAAAAGTGTTTTTGCTTTTTTTTTTTTTAATATACATCTATACTGTGTACATTTAAAGCAATACAAGTGACAGGTTATGCTTTTAGATATTCACCATACTGAGTCAAGTGTGATGTCATCCTCCTTTTAAAAACCATCTAATCCAGATTACACTCTGTAGTTACCAAATAGAAATGACATGTTTTTCTTCTCATGTGAAAATCCAGAGATGAATAGCAAAAATGCCCAAATATGTTGATCTTCTCTTCATATAAATATAAGGCCTGTGCCTAGTTTTGATACAGAATGGAATAGTTTTTATATCTGTGATATCACACTGGACCAGTTTACTGTAAAAAAGCCCTGGGTCTCACCAAGGGAAGTCAGCCTACTCAACATTACTGACATAGAGGAGTCTAGTTCTAGCTTTATCAGAGAGATCTGTTTTTAAATGCCCAATTTTAATTTCAAAATCAYTGTTAAGATGTTAATGTGTACAGTGCAAAAAGAAAGAAGGTAATGCATTCTGCATACTCCTTGGGAAATATGGTCACATTACTAATTATTACAATTATAGAAGAAAATACAAAAGCTCTGCCATTTGAAATGAATTCTTCTCCAATGCCAATAAATTAGGGTTATCTATACATGATATAAGAATTATTACGCTAAAATAATCTTTAAAACATCTTGCCCATTCTAATGAACTTTTAGCCACTGTCATTCGCATCTTGTATATTTATAAATAACATACAAATACAAAGCTATTTTACAAGACCAGATCACTTCAGCTATTTTTGGTGACATTTAGTAACTATATAGTTATTTTTCTTTCAGTGGCAGTATCTGAGAGCTAGAGGGACAATTCTTTCCAGATTTTTTTTTTTTTTTTAATGGAGAAAAGACAGAAGTGGAACATAGTTCAGTATGAATAATTGTTTATAGTTTTTTTGTTTGTTTCTTTTATGCCGCTAAACAAACCCATGAAAGGCTCACTTGAAACTTTACTTTTTACCCACTGCAGTGTTGGTTTTAAGGGAAATTTTAGAATATTTTTATTTTGAAAGTCCTCACAATGGAAAAATAAGAATTTATTTGTCCAACTCTCAATTTTCTAGTAATTATGAGCCATAGGTCTATGGTAGGTGGTTGATAAAAAATACAATTTACAGTAATTTGAATAGCTTAGAGAGAGAATAATGATGACTATGTATGTTCTTAGCTAGAAAGAATATGAGAATGACGTAAGATCAAACATTCAGATTTATGTGATATAAGAGCCTGTACCCAAACTTAAAATTAGATTTCAGAACTTTGGACCTTAAAGTCAGACTGACTTGTAATGGGACTTGATTCTTCTAAAAATATTATCCACCTTCTTTGTCAGAGATTTTTTAAGCTAAAATTAAAAATATCCCACTACTACCAAGAGAAATGTGCCAAAAGTTGTAGGATCCATATGTACTCCCCAAGTATGTATGTAATATAACTATAGGACCCAAGGTCTAAGCAGTTTTGAGAATTTCGTCCTATTGCTGCTAGTGACTTTTGTCAGTTAGTGATTTTTGTTTGATTCATTGCTCCATTTTAGGCCACCAAAGTGACAAGATTGTAAGGGCTGATAAAATTTTTTTCRGGTTATTTTGTCTCAAAATTAGAGGGGTTTTTTTGTAGCTTTTTCTTATTTTCTTTTTTTATATACTCTAAACTATATAATTGGAGACTAATCACCTTTGTTCTTTGAAAGTTTGTAGAATGAAATATAATATCCTTGACTACACCAGACTACACTAGAGAATTTGTTTCTGTTGTAGTTATAAATACCCCACTGAAACCCCCCAAACTCTACTGTACCTAAATGTGGAGAACTAAACAGGGAGGAGAAGAAAAGGTGTATTGGTACTACCAACTGAGAAAGTTGCACTTGCCTTTCCCTTTTAATTGTAATTTTTCAATTGGTAATCTATTTCCCCTCCAGTGATTTCATGTTAAATACTAATACCAATGTTAGAAGCAAAAATTCTCTTAAAATCTCAAGACCTGCAGTGGATTGCTTGTGTCTATACTAAATGACACAATAAAAAACAATAGTTCTCAAAAAATAACCTGGAAAAGTTTTGCTTTTAGGATTATGAATTGCTGAATTCCCCTCTTCTCTTAGAATAACTCTAAAAAGTGATTGCATTGTTAGTGTGCTGCAATGATATCTAAGTAGTAGTGTCCTTGGTTAACTAAGTGGATTATGTTATGGTGATGAAACTACTACCTGCTCTTGGAGAGCACCACCTTGTAGACCTGTCAGCGTTTTCTGTATTGCACTAAGGTCCATTAGTATTAAGTTTTAATAATCAGTGTTTGCCGTTGGACTATAGCTATGCTCTTCTCTTTGCAGTCTATTTATTTCTTTGTGAACTTGGCAAGGCATATGGTATCTCTTAATAGAAGTCAGGATAGCAAGGCTCAGCAACAAGCTTTTATTTTGCTCCACATAATCGTCTTTTACTCTCACTGTGGGATTGTTTTGGGTGAACAAGAAATGCAGTGTCAAGTTCCGCCCTAGAAAAGCACTTTATTTTTGGCAACTTTTTTTAAGAATACAGTGAGAGTAGATGAATTAACATTTCCTCTGTCTCTTATGTATTCCAAGTCACATCTCTGTATGTCCTAGAAATTAAGGAAGCTCTGTAATTTATCTTACTGCAAGGGAATATCATGTCAGAGGAAAGGAATCTGGCTGTGATGAGGCTTCCATTACGAGTCCACTGCCAATTTATTCAGATTCAGGTTTACTGTTCATACTGCCACCAAAAGAAAACAAATAAGCAAGGAATACTTTCACCCTACCTCTTACTTGTCTGTTGACTGCCCCACCACACACGCCCAAACGCTGTACAGGCAGAACAATGGCACAAGGACCGTTCTGGCAGTCAAGAAAATCAAACTGCAAGGTACAGCAGTATTTCTGAAGGAGAAAATGGATAATGTTGAAACCAGCACAACAACTTATGAAAGCAGGAACCCTATGATACTGACAATAATTTCTGTAAGAGCAGTGCTGAACCTCCCATATATATACGTATACACATTTTGAAGTCTGCTTCCATGGACTGACTCCATTCTCTTGCTCTTTCATAACAAATGAATGCACAAGTGTTGAGACTAACCAAGAACGTGTTACAGAGAACTGAAGAAACATCYTAAGAAAAGAATTTGCAGTGACCTAAGGGACCTACCACCTTAGCCATACTTTTTAGATTTTTAGCTCATTCTCACCATTTTCTTCTTTATTCTACCCTTTTCATCAGCTTGGCAGCTTTCTCTTCTCATAGGCTTCCTCCAAGACATCAGCTCAACAGATTGGGGATATTACTGTTATTCTGTTTCCTTCTTCCTCACCATTCATGCATGTTCTCAGTGACAACAGGGGCAGCACATCTAGAAGCAACTGAAATCAACCAGGAGATTCTGAGATTCTAGAGAACAGTTGGTACAACAGTCAGTTCCTAGGCATTTTTTTAACCAAACATTTTTAACTAAGGACTCAAACTCGATGCTATCATCGCATTTACCCTATTTACCTAATTCACTACTGCACCTTGTAAAGAAAGGGACCATTAGTCAGTAATCAACTGGACAATGTTTCTGTTTCTTTCCAAGAAGGCARTATTTGTGTAAATGAGCCACAGCCTGTTCTCCCTCTAATCTCATTCCCATATACATGCAAAAAAGTGAGGAAGGTTAAGCCTATTCTCTCCAGATTACATAATTACTTTTTTTTTTTTTTCCTCTGAATGATACCAACCTATCTGGCAGCTAGCATGGCGACTGATCTGTCTGTTGCCTTCTTCTTGGCTCAAAATGTGRCTTCACATGAAGTTTTAGAGAAAGGAGCACATAGTTAAGCTATCCCTCCTCTCTGAACTTTAGCTTCAGTTTTCTCAAATATATGAACCAGGGTAACAGAGGTATCTTGTAAATTGCAGTCCATTGCAGATGGTCTGAAGTTTTGTCATAATACAATAGTGGACAAGCACTGGAATATCTGTATCAGACCTGGTTCCAAGGTCCCAGGTAACTGCTGTTGTACAAACAATTAAAAAAAATAAAATAAAATAAAAATGAAATAAAAAGAACAAAGCAAAAAAGAATTAGAAAATATTTCATCCAGTAATTTGAATGGTAACTGCTCCTGTAGGAGTTAAAGGAACATCTCTGGAAAAGACAAACAATTAACCAAAGCAGTAAGTCCTTGGCCTAATTGCTGAAGAATCACTACAATAATGAATGTGACTTTTTTAAGTTAGCTAAACAATTTGAGTGCCCTGCTCCTATAACCTGCAATGACAACTACAAACTCAATTTCTCTTGGCAGCTTAGAAGAATCTCAGTGAGTTGGTTTGGTGATGCATGCTCCATTTGTCTGTCTTCTAGCTCTATCCTCTTCTCTTGTCTGTTGCACAACACTTTAATCCCAAATAAAGATCTTTTGGTTTGATTTAGTTTCACTATATATTTGTGTGTTTTTTGGAATCTCAAAGCAGGATCTTAATTCAAAAGGGGATGTAGAAGCTTGAATAAACCTTTTCCTGCTAAAGAAACCAACTTCTTTGTATTTTTTGTTACTGAGATAATCACATGGCAACAGTAAACTACAGGTTGAATGATTCTGAGATTTATTTTATTAGTTTTATTATATTTTACTAAGAACAGCTACTTAGATCAGTTAGAAATGGAAAAAAAATATTTATAGCCTCAAGAGAATGAAAAAATAGCTGGCATAAGTAATCTAATGTTTCACATTTTCAATTTAAATTTAGGGATACTTTATCCTTTGTATTCAAATAGTTCATAGAAGAGTACAGCAGAGAAAACCTTAACCTCATGACCTGATTATCTGTATTTAGTCAAACTTGAATCAAAATTTGCACCAAGCAGAGGTCTCAGAGCGAGAAACAGGAAAAAAATTTTCCACTCTGGTAAGGTAGCTGTAAATCAGGASATATCTCTTTGACACTAGTGATGTTACTTCTTGGTTATACTGGAAAGTTGATAAAAAATCGGGGGGGGGGGAGGATGTTTCCTATACTAAGAAGACTATGTGGAAAATAAGCAGAATTTATCTTTTGATTCCTTTTCATACATTCTGCCCTGGATTATTTTAATATTTGCTATTCCTGACTAAGCTGGAGAATATGAAAATGTAGTTAGAGAAAAAAGAAAAAGATAAAAGACAAAAARGATCCTGTAACCTCAAACAAGTCTGCGTATTTCATGTGTGGTATTTGCAAATCAGCAAAATTATATACTCACATATTAACCAAGAACAACGAGTGGAAATTTCAAGGCAGTTGTTAGGATAGTGGTGAAATTGTACATTTTAATAATTTTGATTTCCCAGAAAAAGAAGTATTTCTTAAATAATTCATTTATGCTATTCTAATCCCTAAAAACACATGACGCTTTGGTCTCATTATACTGAGCATTGTAGGAATAGTTAGTAAATGACAACCCCTGGTCTGCTGAGCTAAAAAGCTCAAAGAAAGTTGACTATAGGCAAGTATATATAATGGGATGTCTCTCATTGCTTGGCAAGGGATTGCCATAGTACATAAATATAGAAATATCACCACACTGAAATCTGTTTGCAAGCACATGCAACTTATATGTATATGTTTGTATGTGCAAAACAGAAAGAGTTACATTTCTTTTTTTTTTTTTTAATTTCAATTATTAAATGTATATATTTTTAAAAGATGACAAGGTTAACTAGAAAAAAACTTGCAATTTATTTTAATATATATGATAATGATTATGTATGAGAATTGAAATAGCCTGGCTCTTATGATCCATAAAGCACATAACAAGTTGGGTTTGTCCATAAGTTTGCTTCATGTTTGAGCAAAATATGATAATACCAATGGAAAAAAAAAAAGGTTTTGTTTGTCAAGATGATTCTCCCAAATATAATTTTAAAATTTACCTTAGCATTTATGACATGATGTGCATCACACTTATCCAAAATTAAATCCAAATAAATAATTCCATGGAGTAGTAAGATTTCCTGAGAAAAAGTGAAGAAAATTTACGCTGCTCCCCCTTGTAGTTTTTTGCCCTTTTTACAAAAGGTAATGGAGGAAAYTATGTTAAGAAAAATACAGCTTTCTTGGCTCTAGTCCTGAGATCCTCAGTCAAGTCTTGACAACAGATAATTAACTCAGATCCACTACCCCTTCAACTGAAAATATAAGCCATTGCAGTCTGGAATAGAAGACTCTAGCATACATTTTTCTTTTCCTCCCTTTCACTCTTCCCTCATAGCATGTAATCCCCAGGCTCAAAGGGAAAACATTAGCCAAATCCAGATGCTTTTTTGCAAACTGTCAGTCCATCCTATTCCTATTGCCTGTTTTGCACAGAGAATATATATGTGAGAGAAATAATTATCAGGCTAAAATTAGAGGGGGAAAAAAAAGTCTACCATGTAGCAGCACCATGGAGAGCACAGTCAAAAGGTAACAGATTTTCCTGACTCTGTATCACTGTTTTTATGAAGCATCTGATACTGAGAATCTGCTCCAGAAACATGGCTTCTAACCAGTATGCACACTCCCCTGAAACTGCACTAGAAAAAATTAAGTGGTGTAAGATAGATCCTGCAGAGTTTGGGTTCCTATCCMGCCATAACCCACCAGATCTACAGTGGAGGAACCTCCAACATATGATCACATTTGGAAAAGGACACAGACCGTAACCTAAGCTATAGCTGTTCTCATTCTCCCAGGACTAGGTACTTTCACCAAACGAGTATCTTAGCYAAGCTTTGCATGATCATCTGAAACAAGCTTTCTCAGTAGTGAATCCACTATCCACTGAATCAGGGCCATTTTCACTAGCAGAAGGGGGAAAAAAAAAGTTATTGCTACCTCAAACAACAAAGAAGCAGGCTGAAGTCCTGCTGAATTGCTGTAAACAGAGTTGGGGGAAGGGGAAGAAAGGGCTAAATCTGAGCTATCCCAAGATTTCTGAATCTATTTTATCCTACAGCACTAGCATTTGAAGTCTCCAAATGGTTTTGCCTGACTTGCACCACTGTACCCTCCTTGGCAGCAGACTGTCTAATGCAGTAAATCTGTGGAAGAAATTTAATTATAAGTGATATTAAGAATCTGCCATTTTCATGTTCCTCTATTTTCCTTTAAACTCATAATCATCTTATTGACAGTTGCGTTCAGTACCACTGAAAAGACAAGCCATTGCACCTAGCACTGCACTGAGAACACTGAGTTCATAACAAACACTGTTTCCTAAAAGGTTTCTTCTATTTTAAGCTTTAGGCTTCTTTTATGCAATTAAAGTTACTTTTTCTTGAATAGTTGATATTATATCATGAAGTAGAACCTGTCCTTTTATCACTGGCTCTGATACACTGTTCCCGGGCCTCACAGAAAGAGCAAACCATTAGTTCTCTCCATGAAAACCCGATAAAAACAACATTGCAGCAAGCAATTACTGACAAATTCATTAAAATCATCCAAATTAAAGCAAGAATCTGAACATAAAAATGGTCACCTCCATGCTCTCCAGCTGTCTGCTCTTTTCAGAAAAAAAAAAAAACACTTGTACATAAGTCACAACAGGTGAACATTACTTCAGTAAGGGATTTTTCAAAAGAAATCCAAAATGCTAAAAAGTACAGTCATTTTTTTTATAATTTTCTGAGAATATTTATCCACTTTCTTTTTGAAACAATAACAACTCTCTAAGATAGACTAGAAGAATAGTCTCACATTTAGTAGTCCCCCTACTGAATACCAGCATAACCTTTAACTAAGTAAATCTTGACATCTAAAATTTGAGAAAGGCTTGACTCTCTTAAATTTCATATTTGAAAAGGATAGGAGGAAAGGGGGGTATAACATGGCTACACTGTTTACAATTAATAATCTCCATTCACCAAGATTAAGTTACTCTCACATATGCAAAGGGTTCACAGTAAATTTTCTGCATGATGTAATCTTCCCACATGCAGTTGTAGAGGAATGACTGCAAAAAAAGGTTTTATGTCTCCTGCACTCTCTGGACTGAGGGAAAGCTTGCTATTCTATTCTGAGAAAGGAGGAATACACCTGAAACTGCAAGATTAAGAAACGCAAAAATTATCACAAAGGACATGATCCTGATGCACACAGACCTGGTAGAAGGCTAGAAGATTTCATCTAAATGCCTTCTCCCCTAAAATTTCTCATGGAAAGCCTTATTTTCTTCCTGCACTTTGAGGAATTTATTTCAACTTTAGTAATCAAGAGGAAACATAATACACTAGTGAGTCGGTGAAGTATAGGTTTTGATAGAGGGAAGAAATTAAAATTTGTGCAAAAGATGATATGGTAGTAATACGTAACACCTTATCTAATCACCTGTGGTATTATTTGGACTTACATGATCTAGTTTATTAACTAATATCCAGGACATTCATTCAGCTCATTAAAGCTGTAATTACCAACTGGAAGATCCTATTTACTTCATCACTCCCTGAAGTGGAAGTTATATTTTTTGAGCTATTTTTCAGTAACTTTACTATGTATATAACTCAAAAGCACAAGTGATGAAGACTACACTAATTTTATTATAGGGAGACAGTAATAATAATTTCAAATTATTTCTTTTGCTACCAGCTATTTGCTGTATGTATAAAGACTAATAGATTACATTCATTATGTAAAGTATTGCTATCATTGAAATATTTCCTCTTGATAAGCTAACAGCCTGTGATGAAGTTTGTGCAATGCATCAGTTCTAAGGCTCTACAGAAAACACTTTTCTTGTTCAGAAAACAGGTATATTGTACAAAGATTTTACTGAGATAACACAACCCTTTGACATATATACAAGCTTGAATTTTAATAGACGTTATGGAATCTTTTTGTCTTGGCTTTCATGAATTTGCAGGTTGTCACATTGCTAAAGGATACATGATCAGCAGTGCCTTACCTGGAGAAGACATAGCTTTCAGCTTGTAGTAGCAGCAGAAGGCTGAAACTCGGTATTTCTGAGGTATAATCAAAAGCCTACTCCTTTGGCCTCAAACTCTCCAGAAAATACAATAAAAATATTTACCTTTCATAAGGAATAGTCTACCATTTCTCTTAAGAATTATAAAACCACGCAGTTATGGTTTAGCCATCTCTGCACTAGGAATGATAATTTTGTAGGTAGATTGGTATAAGAAAATAGACATTGTTATTAGACAGACATTTTTTTTAAGAAATGCAACCTCTGCTGCACAAGGTGTTCCAGGAGATGATGATAGCAGTAGTCTGCCCTCTGGTTGGCATTTTCGACAGTTACAGAACAGACAATTTATGCGGAGGAGCGGCAGTATATGAAAGCAGACTTTCACGAAAGATCCACATCAACCACTTTCTCTCCTTTCTGCAGTTCAGTGGTTTAGTGCATGAAAAGACCTCTTAATGCCTTATATAATTAGTGTTTTTGCAAGGCTTGATAGACTTGATTCATCTTCTAAAGAAGCTATGAAGACTTCTCTCTGCATGTTTGATAGCAGACAAGAGATGCCAGAATGAATGAAAACCACAGTTTTTAGTTTGTCAGGTTGTCAAGTATCACATCAATTGCTGAATGCTCAGAATACTACTACAAAAATATTTCTGTTTGGCATATGTCCTTCTACAAGATTGTCAAAAATAAAACTCATAGTTTTTCTGGTCTCTCATCAAATTTTATTGAAAGAAATCTACTTAATATTTCCACTAGTTCTTCAAAGCTGTAACAAAGTAACAAGAATCCACTTTTCAAACTTCTTCTGCCAATATTTATCTTGGGGAACATGATCCAATAGTCTATGTGCTCTGCTTGCCACAACACTGAAATGTGGCCAACCCCATACTTCATCTATTAATGAAGATTGTTTTGACACGAGCCAAACATTGGAACTGTCCCATTCCCAGCTTCTTTTAAAATAAAGCCAGGAAAATAATATTGTGAATGTCAGTGAAGCATATTTGATAGTCAGCGGCCAGTTAGAATGACTCAGATCTTGTGAGTCCTACCTTTCAACCTAACAGTTATTGGGAACTATTTTTGTCATATGAAGCTATCCAGTATGAGTAAAAATTTCAACTTGTCCTTGGGAATGGGATCAATCAACATAAATCCATTTTGCCATATAAAAGCACCACCAGCTCAAGGCACTTGAAAGCGGATGTTCAAGTCAATAACTGATACGAGTATTTATTGAATGTGCCTGCCACCTTAGAAACCATACAAAAAGGCACATATCTGAGAGTAATTAATTTGACCATTGGTTCATTGGGTCAAAAATAATAAAAAAGTCTTAACTTGAACAGAAAACTCAAAAAGGGGGGTACATACACATGCACACATACACATGCACACACAAAATACAGCCCTTTGCTCTGGTTGTTTTATGGTGTGAGAATGAGAAGTCAGAGAAACAGATGAGAGATGTGTTTAGTGATGAGAAAACTATTTTTTAATTTTGATAAAATACTCCCTCCAGATCCTGTCTTAATACAAGGATTCTTCTTTCTCCTTGTTCAAATAGAAAAGCTACAAACCACTTCATTTCATTACATATAATTTCTTAAATTGCAGTCTGTTCTTATCAAAAGATCAGCCCTTGCACGATTTTCTACATCTACTCTATTTTTTTTCCTAGAAATCAATTTTAATTGTAACACTGCTCTGCTAGAGCCTATGTCTATGTCTTTCAGAACTGTCTGTTACTTAAATGAAGAAATAGAAGAAGCTGGAAAGCATGTTGTTGTAATTGATTTCTATGTTTCGACTTACCAGAGACAAGGTTATGAATTTCATCTGTTGTTAAAAAAAAAAAAAAAAAAAAAAAGTAAAATATTTTCCTTAAAAAAAAAGAAGAAAAAAAAAGACAGAAAAGAAAGATAAAAATCCATTCTCCTCTGTTTCATCTGTGGGGTTTTCTTGGAGTAACAGTGTGAGGCTGTCGCTTTAATGCTGTGTTATAATTCTGTACACACGGTTAATGTTCCAGTGAGAATATTGGTTAGAGAGAGGGAGAAAAAAAAAAAAAAAAAAAAAAAAGATTTTCTGCAATATTTTAATGAGATAATGTTTCTTATAAATCTAGTTACTATGAGGCACCTCTGAGATGAACCATCTCTTTGATTCCCTCCCTGTAGTTCCCAGGGACAGCTGTGAGGTAGCCCTAAACCATCTCTACTCAAGGCTGACTCAGCCCGTCCCCACATCCTCTCCTTGCTGAGATGTCTCAAAGGACTGCCCTGAAACCACTCCAGTATGTTAAAGTCYTTACTGCACTGGGGGCCCAAATTAGAAGCAAAGTCCAGCTGGACTATGCTGACTGCTGAGCAACGAGAAACAGCCCTGCACTGCCTTGACTCTTCGGGCTGTACCCCGCTCACACGGCCAAGAGAGCAGTTGTGCTTGACTGCCTGGGGCACATCTGGCCAATACTCAGCTCACTGTTCAAAGGCCTGCAGTTTCCCTGAAAAGCTCCATCTGGTACTGCAAGCTAAACAAGAAAAAAATCAAGAACCACCTCAGAGCATCCCATCCTCAAAAAACCCACCACAAGAAAAGACTCTGGGAAGGCCGGTTGAGACTGTGAGAAGACAGCTTCCTGGCAGGTCAGTCTCCAGCACTTGAAAACCTTGGCAGTCTTCCTGTGGGGCTGTGCTCGCCCTCTGTGCATTGACAAGTACATCCAGTTCAGGGCTCAACAGAGTTGGCCAACCTCCTCGAGGCACTTGTTACAGCCTAAAATCACATGGAGAGGGGTGGGCAAGGGTGGAGGGGAGGCGGTCCCAAGCGAAAACCTTGAATGACCTGAAAGTACCCTGCAAAACCTCCTGCATTGGTGTCAGATGCTGCACACCTTCTCAGGGCAAGCAAATCCTTGGTCTGTTCTTCTGCCTCCATCCCCATGGCCCCCACACATTGGCCATACCCGCAGTGGAGTAGCCCTGCCCTCACAGTGTYGCAGGCTCTGCTCTGGGTCTGCCACCCCCACCCCCCCAACACAGGCTTGCAGCTGCCTTCTTGCCCCTTCCCCAGCACAGCCCCACTCGGGCGAGCAGTTCCTGCACAGAAATGCTGCTTCCTGCTGGCTTTGACACAAGAGTCTCTCCCCATCCCACCAGAGCCGCCCTTCAGCCTGTCTCCAGGAGGRCTTGTGGGCACAGCATCTCCCACACCTTTCCCAGGTGGGGGGCACATCCCTGTGTGCAGCTGTGGGCAGCAAGCCCCTTGGGCCCCGGGCAGCCCTCCCAGGGCTCTCCTGCTCCGCTACTGCAGCCCCACAGCCTTGCCAGCCCTCACCTCCTTTGGCCACCCACGGTGAGTGGGCAGCTTGGCCCCYRGCACTCCAGGCCCAGCCCTGCTCCCCACCATGGGGGCAGCCCACAAGGCTGCACRCGCTCGCCCCCCTTGCTCACACGCGTCTYGCCCTTGCCGGCAGYCCCCTCRYAMTCCCTGCCCAMMACCCACCGCCCCAGCCCAAAGGTCTTCTCCCTGGGCATGCACAAAGCACATGCGACTGCTCCAAGGTGGGCACCAAGGACCTTTTATTCTGTGCTCGCCCTGCAGCTCCGKGAGGCAGAGGCCGCTGGAGATGCGGGGCTGCAGTRGCTGTCAGGACGGCAGCAGCCCCTCGCTCCACAGGCRCAGGCTCTCTCCCAGCAGGTACGCCAGGCGCGCGTAGTACTGCTCGGGGAGGAGCCACAGCAGCAGCCAGTAGAGGAGCTCCCGGTCGTACCTGGAGGCGTAGACCACCACGGCGCCCACCACGGCGCCCACCAACAGCTCCAGGCAGACACAGAGCACGCAGAGTGTCCTGAGGGACAGCGGAGCGTGGGAGTTGGGGCACGGCATGTGCATCCCAGCCCTTGCCTGCCCCACCGCCAAYGCTGCCTTCGGGGAAGCCCACCATCTGCCCTGCACGCACTGCTCGCCGCTCCCTCCTCGGGGAGCCTTGCCAAAGAGCCACCTCAGCCCGCCCAGAAGGAAGCCCGGCACCACGAAGACACTCCTGGGGCATATTTCCCAGCTGCAAAGCCCACTGCCAGTGAGCAGGACCCCCTGGGGTGAGGCCCTCTCGCTGCACAGCTGCTCACATTTGGGCCCCAGCGTCGCAACAAGGGACTCAAGAGTAACTCACTGCAGCCAGGTACCGATGCCCCATCTCTTTGCCTTCTCCTCCCTCTCCTGCAAGTCAACACCAAGCAAGGACACTTGTGGGGCTGCATGGGGCTGCACAGTGCCCCAGAGCCCAGCAAGACCCCGCTGGCCGGTCGTGGCAGCCCTTGGCGCTGCCTCTGCCCCTTACCAGCTGGGCTTCCACCAGCTCTGGCAGCACAGCTCCCTCCACCTCGGCCTCCATCTCCATCTGCRTCTGCTGATTGCTGCAGGCAACAGGGCTTCCTTGGACCACCACGGACCTCCATGGCCACTGGGGCTCCCCGTTCTGAAATGGTGCTGCCCCCAGCAGGGATCGGGCTCTCCTGACCTGCCACATGCTCCATAGACCCCCAGATGCTGCCCGCAGCYGGCACGGGAGCCAGCTGCAGCACCCAGCCCCTGCCGAGCTCGCAGGGCAGAGGTGGCCCCGTCCCCGCTCACTAGGCATTCTGCAGCTCCAGCTCCTCCRCTTCCTCCCGGAGCTGCCGAACTGCAGCACGCAGCGCCTGGCAGAGGGAAGGTCACGCTGCGTGTGCCTGCTGCAGCCTGGCCAAAGCAGCCGGCCGGTGGGCATCCACCAGCCTCCCTCCGCCCTGGCCCCTAGGCACTACCTTGACTTGCTCCTGCTGCTGAGGCAGCTGCTTCTTCAGCTGGCCCGAGCGCTCTTTCTCCTGCAGGACACAGGGCATAGGCTGCCGGGAGGGCAGCTGGCACTTGGGCAGCCCCTGCCCCATCCAACCCCAGGGCTCTGGCCCCTCACAGCCCCCCAGCCCCAGGCTGCAGGCAGGGCGGGTGACAGACCAGGCCGGGAAAGGGCCAGCACGGAACCCAGCTCCTGACACCAAAGCTGTCCACACCCATCACTGCCCAAGGCCATGGGGTGCACCAACCTCAGCACCAGCACACCGCYRTGCACACTGCCACCAGCACTCTCCCTCTGCCCTGTACCTCGTCCAGCTCCCGCAGCCTCACAGCTCGCTCCTGCTGGGCTGCCTGCAAGCGTTCCTGCAGGAGAGCAGAGGAAGAGGAGAGGAGAGGAAGAGGAGCACCCATCAGGGCACAGYGTGTCTCCCAAGAGATSTCCTCCTGGCAGCACGTCCCAGGCCCTGTGCCGTTCCGGTGTTCTCGGCGCTCATCTCCTCCTCCAGCACTGCCCCTTGCCACTGGCTTCCCTCTGGCACCCAGCTCTGTGGGCACCAGGGGACCAGCAGAGGCCCCCACCCCAGCTCACCTCCAGATGCGGCAGCAGCTGCTCCAGGCCCTGCAGCTCCTGGCGGCATCTGTAGTGCTGCTGCCCGAGGGCACAGTTCTCCACCAGAAGCTTTTGGGCAGTGTCCTGCAGCTCCTGCTTCTCCTCCTGCTGCATGGAAAAGGCACACAGCAGGGCTTCAGAGCAGGGCACAGAAGGCTCTGAGCAGCCCTGCGGCTGGGGCTGCCCCAGGCCCACGAACGGGCAGCTCTCCACGCTTACCAGATACCGCAGCAGCTCCCTGCAGCGGCCCCTCTCCTGCTGGCTTTGCTCCAGYTGCTCCYGCAGCCTGCTCACCTCAGCCAGCAGCCCTTCGGGCTCCTCAGCCACCTTCCTGGGCCTCTGCAGCCTGCAGCAATCTGCCCAGCACCAGCCTTGCCACCAGCCTCCCCTTCCTCTCCCATCAYTCGCAGCCCAGCCTCCCYAGCCTCCTGCATCCCCACAGCAAGTGACATCAGCATCACCSCACCTGGMCAGCTGCTCTGTCAGGTGGGAGTTTCTGCTCTGCAGCGCCTCATRCTCCMCCTCCAGGGTCTCCAGGAGATTCAGGAGCTCATGTGTTCTCTGTCCTCACCCGCTGCAGGGCTGCCTTCACTTCAGCCACTGGCTGCAGTGGCTTGGGCTGCACGCTGGGAACCAGCATATGGTGAGTGGGTCCAGCTCCAGTGCTCGCCTGGGCAGGGACGCTTATATGGTCACTGCCTCCTCCGCACGTGCTGCCTGGCCTCTTCTTGTRCCTCTGGCAGCTCCCCCTGCGGGCATGCTGCCCATGGGGCCGCGGGTGTCCTGGGTGCCACGTTGCGCTCCCCAGGCTCTTTGCCATGCTCCACACTGCCAGGGCCTGTGCGTGCTGCTCCGGCTGCAGCTTCAGCCTCTGCTCTGGCAGCTCTGCGCTGGGCTTGCTGTCCACCTCCTGCCAGGGTGTGCTGGCCTGGCTCACAGCTGGTGTGGGACATGGCACAGCAACTTCCCCTGTTTTCCTTTTTAACAGCTCCCTGCCTGTTCTCCACCTCCATTAACAGCAGATGCCTCTGCTAAGCGAGGTAGCAGCTCTGAGAMCTCCCCAGTCGTCTCTGGAACAGGCTCATCCGTAGGGTGCTGGATGTGCCCTGTTACTAGGAAGAAATAGGTGGGTTGAAGCCAGTTCAAGCTGGTTGCTGCCTGMACTATTTTGCTACTTCTCCAGTGCTGATACTCTCCACTGGCTCAAGCCACTCTATCCTCCCTCCCCCTCCTCCACCCACCATGGTGCCCTTGCTAACTCTGGGAGACATTCACTCCTTGGATGGATTTGGGGAGAAATATTTACACCACCGCTTGCTCCTCATGGCCTGTGATAAAGTCAGTGGAGCAACCTAGTCAGTTGTTCCACTCAAGTGATCCAGCACCCCACCTAAAAGAAGGCCATCCTGTGCCCTGGGATAAAGCTGTAGCCTTCTGTGCAACAGCTGTGGTCAGTCACTGCCTATGTTCTGCTTGGAGYTTCATGGGCACATGGCTCTTGCCCATTTGCCCTAGTTTCCCCAGTATTCCTTGTACTRTTGGTATATTCATGCAAGTCCCTTTTGTCCTTGGGATGCCTCAACAGATTGAGCTCCAGATGAGCCTTGGCCTTCCTAGTCTCATCCCTGCAAACTTGACAAATATATTCCTCCCGGGCTATCTGTCCCTGCTTCTGCCTTCTATATACTTCCTTCTGTTGTTTGAGTTTTCCAAGGACCTCTTTGTTCATGCAGGTCTCCTACTCCCTTTGCTTGACTTCTTAGTCATTGAGATGCACTATTTTTGAGCTTGGAGGAGGTGATCCTTAAATACTGGCCAGCTTTCTTGACCATGTTTCTCTCTAGGGCCCTATCCCATGGGATTTGGCAAAGCAGATCCCCAAAGAGGCCCAAGTCAGCACTTACACAGTCTAGGGTTGTAATCCTGCTCTTTGTACTTTCCCTCCTTTCAGTGTTGTTAATTCTACCATGTCTTGGTCACTGCAGCCAAGGCTGCCCCTGATCTTCACATTCCCAAACAGGCCTCCTTTGTTTCTAAGTACAAGGCCCAGCAGAGCACATCTCTCTTCACTGGTTTCTCTGTCACCTGGATCAGGAAGCTGTCATTGATGCTCTCCAGCAACATCCTGTATTGTTTGTGCCCTGCTGTGTTGTCCATCCAGCAGATACAGAGGTGATTAAAGTCCCCCGTGAGGACCAGGGCCTGCAAACATAAGGCTTCTTCCAACATCTGGAGAAGGCCTCATCTATTTCTTCTTCTTCATCATCTGGTCCATAGCAAGCACCCACAACAGTGTCACCCATGCTAGTTCTGTTCCTTAATCCTTGCCCATAAGCTCTCAGTCAGCCCATTGCTCACCCCTACGCAGACCTCCATACATTCCTGCTGCTCTTTCACGTAAAGGATGAACTCTTCTTCTTCTCCTTGCAGAGTTTGTATCCTTCCATTGCATCATTTCTGCCATGCTAGCTATCCTCTCACATCTCATCATCATAGTCCTCCACCTCTGTAGTTATGTTGGATACTTTCCAAGTTGTCCGTGGCGATATCATTGCTTCCCCCATGGAAGAGCAACAAGGAGTACTAGAGGGACGGACAGGCCCAAGTAGTCTCTCCACAACATCTCAGATTGAGCCCCCAGCAAGCAGCATACCTCTCCAGATGGTGTGTCAGGTACCACTTTTGCTCACACTTCAAAAAACAAAAAGTAAGAAGAAAAAAGAAAATCTCTTTGGTTGAGGTAACTAAGYTGAAAGTTTTGTCTGAGGTCATCATGAGTCAATGTAAAAGAGTGATAAACTTTTAATTTAAACTTCGGCTATACTGTAGTATCTACAAGCTATCAGTATACAAAGAAAGGCACAGTCAGCATATATGAGCACCAAATCATGTGAATGTTGCTAGGATATGTTCCTTCTTTAAATGATGTAGCTCTTTCCCTTTTCAGCAGTCCAGTGATGCTCTATGTCTCTTTCCATTGAATAACATCTTCATATATAAACAAATAATGAAAATATTATTAGCTGAGAAGCTTGTGTTAAGCTTCTGAGGGAAACAGGAAATAAATATGAAGCACTTTCAAACAGAGCTCTATCTGCTCGGTACCAGAGTCCAGGCCTGTAGATTTCTGTGTAAGCCTTGCTTCTGCCTACTCACAAATGAGTTGCACCATCATGAAAGGGCAAAAAATTAAGTACTGTTTTGCACACCTCTCTGAAATGTTTAAATCTATAGTTTTATAGATACAGATACAACAATACATAGTAAATGTTAGTTCTTTCTTTTAAGGCCCCACCCCCAGGAGTTGTTCTTAAAATAAACAAGCATGTAATAAATAACAAGTCGCTTAATCTATCTGGAAGTGGATCAGTTAGACCAGTGTTCAGAGCTGTTAGCTCCATGATTATCAGCATATGCTGATAATAGTAGTAGGGAATTATATGAACAGTCTTCTCTATTCCTTTCTAATTTGATGCTCCGCCTATGATTATCCAACACACCAACTTCCTCTCGCTCAGCCCAGTCAGGACCAACACGAATATTACTCCACAGCTCCTGCTACATGCTCAGCAAAAAGGAAAGATGTTTTGTGGCCTTCGTAGCAGAGCACATTGCTATTGCTGCGCCAGGGAGATGTGTTCATTGACCAGTCTTTCTGTATCCTGATTCCTCCTTTGCTTTCTTTGCAGGACAGAAAGATCTCCCCTCACAAGGTTCAGTGCTGTAGCTTACTCCCTCCTTGAGCAGCAGTCTGGGGCTTCAGCACTCCTCTTTGGGATCCAGACTGTGGGTTTGGGAGCCCACACAAGGCTCTTACTCAGCTTGAAGTCCGAGGCCATCGCTCTGTTCTTAGCATCATGAGGATATTTTTAWAGTTTAACTGAGAGCAGTTGTTTTGTAAGTCAGGTCTGGCTTCAGAGTCTATTTAACCACTAATGGGGCACAGAGAAATGCTGGTGAACAGCAAAATCTGTTTAAGAGGACAGAATAGCCAATCCAAGCAAAGACATCAGGGGAAAAATAGCCCAAAAGAGCCCCTGTGGACTTGTCCTGAAGTGCCGAAAGATTTCCAAACTTGAGAAGGAAAAAAATCATGCTTGGTTCTGTACTGGAGAAATGGTCTGGACTGTCCTAATAGCCAGGTCTACAAAACAGTAGTAGATAAACTGTGATGATATTCCTAATTCTG
>NW_028186387.1:0-11083 GCF_003343005.1 Rhea americana
GAAGCTGGGGCTGCCTGCAGCAGCTCTGAAATGGGCAAGACCAACTGTGTGCCTGAGTGCGTGCGTGGAGCCCTAACGACACCCAGCAACCGGGCATCCGGGAGGCTTGCAGGGACTGCGCAGCTGTGCAGATGCCACCGGCTCTGGGGTTTTCACGACCGCCTAGGAAACGCCCCACAAGTCCAGCCCTGCTCAGGGTGGCGGTGCAGTCCTCCCAATCCACTTGTTCAAGCAGCAGCTCCGAGGAAGGGTTGCCTGCCAGGCAAGGACAAGTCCAGAAGGAAGGAAAAGCAAGCAAAAAGGAAATGCAAGGCAAAGCTAGCTTTCTGGTAATTCAGCTCCAGTCCCCAATGGGGATAGTTACCACAGCCTGGCTGGAAGAAAATGCTGTGTACATGAAGACACTGGGTGCACGCGAGAGGACTCCCCAGTTTACAGAAGRTTGTTCATAGTCTTTCTTCCTGTGTGGGTCAGCAGAGGTTGTAGTCTTCTCGGCAGTGCAGCAGAGCCTAACYGCCAAGTCCAATACCTCCTGTGACTCTCTAAGCATCCTCTAAGTCATGCTAGTTCCTGCTCTCCTCCAGCAACGAGGCCACGAGGGAATGCAGAGAACTGCAGCAAAGCAGAGGTGGATGTCCAGACTGAGCACGGCCAGCAGCAGCCTGCTCCGCGAACGGGCCAGCCTCGGGGGCTCCTGGGTGCGGCGGTGCTGCGCCGGGATGTGCGCACTGCCATGGTGCACGTCAGAAGTGACGCCCGTGGTGGCAGTGCTCGCTGGTTCCCGGCGATCTAAGGCACCCYGGCTGCAGGACGGTGCAGGCCTTGTTCCGTGGGYTGTCCCTGCACTTCCCGCACAGGCRGAGCAGCAGTCTGCCCAGAATGGTGTCATGCTCAAGTGTGGCAGGGAACACACACCAGGCAATCGCTGTCCTCCTCCAGACCATGCAGCAGGCCGTGCTCAGCCATTTGCTTCYGACCAAGGCTGTCCGGGAAAATCAGCCTGCCACATACGTCATGCTGCTTCTCTGCTGCTGGAGGACTGCAGAAAATGAAGCCTTGTGTAGCACCTCACCAACCTCCCCTTCCCCAACATTTGAATTCGCGTGATGACAACATGGTCTGCCTGAAGGTGCCAAGTGCCAAATGAAGTTCAAAGCCAAATAATGAATCCAGCAGGAGGCCAGCAACATTCCCGTCTTGTTCAGCTTACTCGTCAGTGAAGTGGATGAGGGGACAGAGTGCCTCCTCTGCAAGTCTGCTGATGATCCCAGGCTGGGAGGAGTGGCTGACACACCCGAGGGCTGTGCTGCCATTCAGAGAGTTCCGGGCAGGCTGGAGAGCTGGCGGAGAGGAACCTCAGCAGGTTCAACAAGAGAACAGAAATAATCTGTAGTGATTGCAGCATGCTGAGAATCTTGGCTTGGAGTGAAGAGCCTCTTTATTTTGTGTAGCTGTTGCAAAACTTGGCAAGGAAATTACTTCTAGGAACGGTAACACCTCGGTCCCACTAAGAGTACCTGTTCTGCGTTAATGTGATGCYGATCGAGAACACATTGTTTTTTTCCTGATGTATGGAGAAAAAAGGCAGATCTGAGTGGGCACCAATGTGTGGCTGACTTCAGCAAAGTGCTGCTGTACTTCCTTTGGGCTAGTGGTGGTTTACTGTGCTTTTGAGTACCATGTTCTGCATGTGCAAAACGTAATGCAGCCGTGGATGTTTTGAGAACAGGAAAAGGTGGCAGGGGAGCRATTCCGTTGGTAGGAGCGCGTACTTGGATGTGCCCCTCTCCGACATGCTCACATCTAAATGAGGGGGGAAATGCGGGCATGGCAGAACCCGTCTTTGCCACGGGAAATCTTCTCCAGTCTGTCGTGTCACTGGCCGTGTGTATTCCATCCCTTTGTGTGAACAGTCAGTCTGACAGTTTTAGATCTACTTTGGTTCTGCAAGCTGGGCTTTACTGATACAAGCTGCTGCACTGAAGGAGAACAAGAGAGGCAACAGGAGAGAGTGAGYRAAAAGAGAAGCGGGGTGAGGACAGGAGAGGAAGAGAGAGGACCCTAACACGGTCAGCATTGGTTTTCAGCTTCTCTCGTCAGTGCCAAAGTTCTTTTGAGGAGGAAGGTCTTGTAACGAAAAAGAACGCAATGGGAAACACTTCAGCTTTTTAGTGAAACTGTTCTGCTGAAGTGGTGAATTAAAAATAATGTGTTATTCAAAYACTTCATATTAGCACTGCCCGTGAAGTGTGGCTATGCTCCAGAAAGGTTATGTATTCTYAGATTTAATAGTTAACAYACCTGCTTTTTAGATGCATACCTGAGTAGGATTTCCTTTTCTAGAAACCCTGATAGCTAGACTTGTTTTTTGATGTATTCTCTTATCTCCACAAGCAGCAGTCTTGCGACTGCGAGCCAGATACTGCTCAGACATATTCCGAGCGCTCTCRTGTGGTGAATGTAGCCCTATTGTTTTTGAAAACATGGAAATATTTTGAAAATATTTCCTGAAAGGGCCAATACATTTAATATTGGGYGTRGTTTCTCTTACTCAGTGGATGAAAGTGCGCCTTTTGGAAGTCCATCAGTAGGTGCTAAAACCAAACGTACACTGGTGGTGGAGGTAATTGCTGAAGGAGGCTGTGGGAGTGTTTTGGGGGAGAAGCTTGTTTTTCCTGAGCATTGCCTCACAGCCTCCGCTGGGGACAGGATCCTGCTGGGGGATCCCAGTCAGYGTGGCTGCACTTTGGCGCTTACACATGTTCACTCCAGGCTTAGGAGTGGGTTTTCCTGCRCAATCAGAGGATACCTAGTAGCTTCAAAGCAGCTTGGGTGTGGCTGGTGGAGACTTTCTGCTGTGGCTGAAGCTCTCTGTGGACGCTGGAGGTCATCCAGCAGCCGCAGCTCCAGCTGCTGCTCCCCCATTAGCCTGGCAGAGAGGTACCATCTGGGCAGTACTGCTTTGGTTGCCTTTGCTCCAGGCTTATGTTTTCTGCAGGTGTGTGTGGCAAGGCTTTCTCCGCCACATGAGGTCACACTGGGCCACGGTGAAGAAGCAGAGCCTCGGAGGTCCGCTTTGTTTTTTGTAGCACCCTGGCCGCTCTGCCAAAACTAGAGGCGCTGATATGTGGGTAGGTGGTTGCAGCTGTTGAGCGTGTGACATAGGAAATGGTGAGATGAGGCATGAAGAAGCAGAGGTGAACATTTGCAATGAAAAATGCACACCAGAGTTGTTAAGGAAGCCTGGGCAAGTAGACATGGACCCGTCTTTCCTTGCAGCCTCTCTGCCACGCTCACATTCTCTCAGGCAAGCAGCAGGTTCAACTAGACAAAAAGTGATTACTGAGACAACAGTCAGCCCAAAAGAGAAAGCAAAAGGGATTCTGAGGTTTTCAGTGGCTACTGGCAGTCATGACTTGAATCTACTACATCTTCAAAYGTCCTCAGCTGGCTGGGACAGAGGACCTTGCAGGACGGGGATTCTGAAAGCAGGTGCTGACCCTGGAGTAGCTGCTGGTCAGTAGTTTGGCCTCTGCAAGTGCAGTAAGGCAGATCACACAGTCAGCACTAGTCCTCTGTCTTTTGAGTGCTGCTGGGCTGCAAGGCTGAGTCCCTCTGAAAAGCTCCCGGGCTGCCAGCCCAGTCCTCCACAAGCAACACATAACCCAGCTTTCTCAGGCTGGGACTGTGTTTCCTACCTGGGATATGAAAATTCCTCTTCTTTGTTCTTCATGTTCTCCCCCCACCCTTAGCCAGGTCTCATTCATGCCTCCTAAGTCATCCCTGAAGGCTAWAAAGGTCACTTTGGTCCATATGGCAGTAAAAACAGCAGCAATCTAAGACAGCATCTCCTATGTAACGGTGACTGATGACTCATGACTGAAGCTTGGTAACGGTTTTCCTCCACTTTGATGTTTTCAGTAGTCAGTAAGACTACTTGTCAGTAAGACAGGAGATCCAAATACTGAAGGAGGAAAGAACAGCTACCAAGATATCCAGATGATGGTCACTACTAAGAATGCTTTGAACATACACAATCACGTGATAGAGTTCTGTAGAAATCAATCACATTCTCCTGCCAGCCCCAGAGATTACCTTCTGCAGTTGCCTGACTATTTGTGACAAAACTACCTCCCATAGGCACCAGTACAAGCTGGCGGCTGACCTGCTGGAGAGCAGCTCTGCACAGAAGAACCTGGGAGTACTGGTGGATGACAAGTTGACCATGAGCCAGCAATGTGCCCTAGTGGCTAAGAAGGCCAGTGGTATCCTGGGGTGCTTCGGGAAGAGTGTTGCCAACAGGTCAAGGGAGGTGATCCTGCCCCTCTCCTCAGCCCTGGGGAGGCCTCATCTCGAGTACTGTGTCCAGTTCTGGGCTCCCCAGGCAAGAGAGACATGGAGCTACTGGAGAGAGTCCAGTGTAGGGCTACAAAGATGATCAGAGGGCTGGAGCATCTGCCCTGTGAGGAACGGCTGCAAGATCTGGGCCTCTTCAGCCTGGGGAAGAGAAGACTGAGGGGGGATCTGATCAATGTGTACAAGTACCTGAAGGGAGGGTGTCAGGGGGACGGGGACAAACTCTTTTCCTTTGCCCCATGTGACAGGACAAGAGGCAATGGGCAGAAACTGAAGCACAGGCAGTTCTGCCTGACTGTGAGGGGGAATTTCTTCCCTGTGAGAGTGACAGAGCACTGGCACAGGTTGCCCAGAGAGGCTGTGGAGTCTCCTTCTGTGGAGATCTTCAAGGCCTGCCTGGATGCAACCCTGTCTAACATGCTCTAGGTGACCCTGCTGAGCAGGGAGGTTGGACTAGATCATCTCCAGAAGTCCCTTCCAACATTACTGATCCTGTGATTCTATGATTTGAATCTCTACACCTTTCTGACACTGCACTGATTGGCCTAGCAACCTGTTATTAAAAAAATATACATTTTCCAGTGAGGATGGCATCCTCTTCAACACTGAAAACCACTGACAGCAGACTGAAGTGAGGTGTCACCTTGTTAATACAGATTCATAATGCAATCTCTACTCATTGCAGTGAATAAAGCAGACTGTAATACTCTGTATTCAGTAGCTTCCTAAATTGACTATTGACTGCCAATTTAGATATTGTAAAAATTTAGGAGTCTTCCATACTGCTGAATGCCTCCTATGCACAGCCACCTAGCAGCAACCACATGGGATCCAAATCAGTCAAGTCAGCTAGCAAAAAATTCAGCAGCAACAGAAGGTAACTTCTTGGTTCAACACCAAGAGCTACTGCTGTGCACACAGAGAAGACACAAACCTGAAATATACAAACCTGTCTGACCGCTGTGCCTTGTGTATATATGTAGCAGAACATCTGGGGCAAACTGAGGTGGCTGAAATACAGCTTAAAGCAGTGAGGGCAGCAGGAGTCACTGTATCTCAAAAGCTACAAATAATGCCGATGTCTTCAAATTTTTAATGGTATATAGAAGAGGAACAGTCTTCTCTGAGTTGCACATAAATAGGATAAGAAAGAACAGACAGAGGCTGCAACAACAGAAATATGAAAGATATTTGGAAAAAAAAGATTTCACAGTGAGAATACTCAATCATTAGAACAGGTTCCCCAGAGAGGCTGTGGAATCTCCAGCTTTTGGAATATTCATATTCCTCAGATCCTGAGCAATCTGATAGAAGCTGTGACAACAACCTTAAGTGACAAGCATGACTTCAAGAAGGCACCAACCTAAATTATTCCTTACCAGTACAGACTGTTACAGTTTGTACTGTAAGATACCCAAAAATTAGAAACAAGTGTTCTGCTTGGTATATAAACAGTTTACAGATACATTTTTTTTTAAAAAAAGTCTTATTGCTTTATTTGGATTTTGACAGAATTAATTTTTACTTTAATGGAAGCCTTGTCCAAGATTTACGTAGAAATCACTGAATATTTTTCAGCAAATACCAACTTTACCCACATAGACCAAAATGATGGCAGAACTGAATGATTTTTTTGTGAACTGTACAACTTTTTCTTTTATAATGAGAGCAACGCTTGGAAAATGCATTTTCTTTTCTGGCTTTAGATTTATCTTCTTTTTTTAAAGAAAAAAACATGAATTTGAAATATTCTGAGAGTATATTTTACAAAATATGAGAATACAGGATGGCTACAATTTCCAAACACTCTTCTGAGAAACTTTTAATGTTACTTACTAGCAATATTCTATTTCTTGGACTTAAAAGTGCACACACATTCAAGGATTTTACACACTTCTCAGACATCTATAACGCACACAAGTCATATGAGGTGTTCTGTTCTCCATGGGAAAAAAAAGGATTAAAACAAATTCACAATTTTAAGAAGTGTTCGTTGTAAAACATGCTACATTTTTTTTTCTGTGGAGTCAGACCAAAAGGATCTGTTGACAAATCTCTTTGGGAGTCTTAGTATCAATGGTGGTCTCTCTGGATCCTCTAAAAAGGAAGTCCTGATAGAAGGCAGTTGAGCGGATGATGTTCCTTGTGCTCCTTGAACATGGCTAGCTGGGGTTTCTGTGTGAGCTGTATTGCTAATGTTATCCACCACTGCAAGACTGTGATCAGCTGATGTTTCCTGAAGCTCGACATCAATATTTCCAATGTCACTATCTAAGTCCTCTCTTATGGAAGCAATACTACAGTTTTTATCCACTGCTCCAGTTTCCTTGCTGACCTTATAAACATCTTTACATTCTGTCTCTCCCAGAAAAGATGAGAAAAAATCATTTKCTCCCTCATTTACCTGGGTTGAGCCTGTCCAAGTAATACTACTGTCACATTCAATACTTCCTGGCTCCTTGTCACTATCACTATCAATTGTAATCACAACTGGAGAAGAATGTTCCGAATTACTCAGGTGGTGTTTCCGATGTTTCTTCTTGTGCTTTTTCTTTTTCTTCTTATGATGCCTCATTGTATCTGTCAATTTTCCTTCATAGACTATCTCCACACTTGGACTCCTGGTCTTTTTCTTCTTCTTCTTACGCTTTGTGTCACTACTTGCTCGGTTGTCTGAAAGGCTATCTTCATTTTTGTAGCAGTCACTGAATTTTGACAAAGTTTTCTTCGGGTCATTTTCTTTCTCTAAAACTGTACTCTCTTTGAGTGCAGTCTCCAAGTGGCGAGTTTTGTACTTTCTTTTTCCACCAGGCTTTTCACTTTTCATTCTGTCAGTCCCTCCAGAAGGGGTCCTGGACCTATTACTTGATCGACTCCTTGACCTGCATCTTTCATAATAGTAATAATGTCTCTCATGGAGTCCTCTCTGACTATGTGGATCTGTCCTTTCAGTAAAGGATTGTATCCTGTATTCTGGACTAGCAGATTGTCTTGAATAGTGAGCACTAGACTGAGTCCTCCTCCTATATGAGGATTCGTAGCCATCTCCTACCACATTTCGACTATAAAAAGTATAACCCCACTGGTATCTGCTTTGATAGTTGTCTCTTATATAGTAATGATCACTGTCTCTGCTTCTTGATCTTCTTTTGCCATGGCCTCTGCTACGGGATCGTGATCTGCTTACTTCTCTGGATATTGTGCTCTCACGACTTAAAGAGCGTCTCTGGCTTTTTCGAGAGATGCTAGAGTCACGAGTTCTTGACCTCCTCTTGTTTCTTTTGCTCCTATGTTTACTACTATCTCTGCTTCCTGACCGTTTCCTTTTAAGCCGGTCCTTGCTATGATGTTCCCTCCTAGTCCTGTGGCCAAGATTGCTTCTGCTGTACTGTGAATAGGATTGTGGACTCTTGGACCTTCTCTTCTTGGATAGTCTGTGATTACAAGGAGAGCACATCCTGTCCCTTCCTGAAGAGGGGCTCCAGATTGATTCTTGTGCAGACGGATTTTTTATTTTACTTTTGTTATCCTCATCTTTTGACTCCATCTTCTCAACTGCAGGGGATAAGCAGCTTTTACAACTACGTAGGTTCTTGTTATATATAGGGGAGTGTGGTGAGGAACTCCTGCTTAGTTCACTGTCACTACAACTGTGAAACTGGATCAGCTGCTGGTTCTTCACATCTTCCCTTTTCTCTTCCTTGACTGATTCCTCAGAGTCTGAAGACAATTCAACCAGTTCTGGTGTCCTCTCAGCTATAGGCTTAACATACCCAACAATAACACAATTGTCAGAAGAAGAGTCACTGTCATGTGAATCAGTATTAGCCTGCAACTGGGATTGCACTTCAGTTCTCTTTGTTGCAGAGTCCTCATCAGAACTTTCTGAAGTCTCCAAAGGAGAAGCTATGGTTGCATGAACCTCTTCTGAGATGGAATAGGAGGGCCCTGGAGTTTCATCATCCCAGGGAGCTTGATCAATACCGGTCACAGATGAACTGTGATCTAGACCTTGAGAATCTGCTTCATCTGGAGATATTGTAATAATTGATGAATCCGAGTGGCTTCCTTCATCATACGATGGAGCAGGACAGTCATAATTAGCATGCTGATCATATGCCTCCAAGTTAAAAGGACATCGGGCAAAACTGACAAATTCGTGTAGAAAATGTTCAGTCCGATTCAGCAAAAATGGCTTTAAATCATCAGCAAAGGCTTGGCTTTCCAGATCATACCTCGTCACATTACTCATGATGATATGCTGTACAATATTAACCAAAGATCCATGGGCACCAAATAGGACTGTAAGTTCCCGCTTTAGCCAGGGAACCAACCTGTGAAGGCAAGCAGGGTTCCGTCGAAAAAACTCTGCTGAAATATCTCGATAGCGGCCACCATCCTGAATACTACGAACACGCACACCAGTGCGATAGAGCGCTCTGCGGAAGTTGACCATGTCCTCCTCCTGAATCTGCCGCAGAGATCTGCCCTCTGCACTAGCTTGTCTCCTTGAGGCGAGCCTCCTTATCATCTGCTGAATCTCTCCATCTCTCTGCCGCACCGGTTGGCTTGACAATCCTTCAAACAATATCCCGTTATCTGGAGGGGACAGCGTCCTTCGAGAAGAGGAAGTGTGTCGATGGTAAGACGAAGTGCGACGCTCCCTTGTTAGCGTAGTACGGTAACGAAATCTCCGGCCATCAGGGCTGGCAAAAGAGCCATTTTCTGATGGTCTGAGTACGTACTCCTTAAAGTCATCCTCAGCACGAACTGTATGGAAAATAGAATGGAAAGGCTGCTTGCAGAGTGGGCATTCTGCTTTGTTTTTTGACCACTCCTGGACACAACGGAAGCAAAACTTATGCAAGCAACGATCTAGATAAGCAACGTTGTCGAACCTGTCCAAACAGATAGGGCATTTAGAGTCAGGAGATGCATCTGTTGGCACTGTCTGATGCAGCTTGCTTGTGCTAGCTTTCGGTGAAAAGTTGCTATCCATTGCAAACTCCGCTGAAGTCATGTCCTATAAAGCACAAAAACAAAAAGATCATTACCCATCCTGAGAAGAAAAAACATGAAAGTCTAGACAAAGAAACCCATGCTATCCTTCCTTTAGGTTATAAAAACCAATGTAAGCTCCAAAAGGGTACCAAACAAAAAGATACAATGACATAACTCCTTGTGTCAGCTTCTCCTCAGAATACTGCTTCCATCCACAAATTAGATGTCATGGTTAAATTTCACTCCAACACAGAGAGAAAAAAGAATGACCCTGAAAATTGTCCAGGCTTGGGACAGTTCCAGAAATCCTACTCTGCTTACTGAAGGAAACTAATCTGTCTTCCCTAGCAAGAGCAAAACTGTCCTCTCTCCTACATTCTTCAGGGGAAGTTCTCATTTGCACCATCACCTCTTTTTTAGGAAGGTAGGAGTCTGTGTGACTATATATTCAACAAAACAGCTACTCACTTACTGAGGTGGACATACCAGAAACCTCAGCAACTGACAGGTACTGCTCCCCAAAACACTGGTATTCTTCCTATTCTTAGGCCCTTAGCCTTGACACTGGTGTTCTTTTTGACTTGAAAAGGAACACTTTTGCGTTTCAACTTTATATTCATCTTTTATTAATGACACCTTTTCTCTACTATGCTGTTCTGTTCTCTCAGGGTTAAGCAGCCTTTTGCTTGCTGTAGATTATGTCTACAAAGCTCTTCAAGGATGATGCAGATAGGTAACCGACTGGCAATTCTCCTGGCAGTCAGCACTCTGTATTTTGTGATCTGTAGTAATTCTACCCTGCTGGAAGCCTCTACAGAGTAGGATGCCTCAAAAATGAGCAGGAAAAGCAACAGATACACACAGTAAGGTTCATGGTTGGTGGACGGACAACAGTCAGACAAAGCAGCTTCAGAAATGCTCCCAGAAATACATACAAGAGATCACTAGCCGCATACCTGCACTAAGTTCTTTACTCTGTGATATTAAAGTTTTTTTTTTTTTTTGAAACTATAAAGATATTTTTGTCAATTGCTACTAATACATGAAGTGCTATGATTTAACTCATCTACACATGCCTTGGTATTATAAAAATTAGCTGCTGCAGTTCTAGGCCTTGTGCTCTCTGACAGTACAATCTGAATCTAARTGCTGCAAGTTTAATGGGAACTTGAAACATGCTGGCATTTTTGGAGACTACAGAAAGGACTTGCTCTATCTTCCCTTTCACTCAAAAGAATGTTTTGTCATTCTTTTCCAATAATACTGTCATCAACAAGGGGTCACCTGGTGCACGCTTCCAATTCACACAGGAAAAGTACAAGAGCAGTCTGAGTAGTCTTTTAAAGAACAAAGCAGTCGCCTTCAGACTAGGCTACAGCGGGGTGAACGCTGCCTGGGCGGCAGCGCTGCTGCCCGTCTCCGTTCTGCGGGGCCGCCAACGCCATGTCCCGCGGCTGCAGGAGGCACACGCACCGGTGGGCCGCACTCAGCGCACGCTTCCGTCCGACCACCCGGGGCTCTTCCTGCCGCCCTCCACGGCCACGCGGGGCCTCCGCATCCAGGCAGACTGCCTCAGAAACAAAAACTCTCTGTTTTTGTTGGAGACGCCCGGCGTCGCAGCGGGGGGCACGAGCTCCCGCGCGACTGTGGTCCCGGGGGCTCCACGCACCCCGCGCAGGGCCCGGCCAAGAAGCTGGGGCAGCGAGGGCAGAAGGGCCGCCGTGCC
>NW_028186387.1:11264-19752 GCF_003343005.1 Rhea americana
CGCGGCGCAGCTCCCGGCCGGAACCCGGGCGCCGCTGTGGCGTCATTTCCGCCGCGCGGCCGCCGCCGCCATCTTGGTGGCGGGCGGAAGTGCGGCGGGGCCGCGGGGAGGCGCCAGCACCTCGGTTGCTGCGCGGAGCGCGCGGACGCGGCGTGTCCCCTCGCAGGCTCCGCGCCGCCCCCTCCCCCTCCCTCTCCGCCACCGGCCTCGGGCTCGCGGCTGCCCCGGGCGGTCGGCCATGAACCGTCGCCATCGCAAGCGCAGAGGCGAGCAGCTACTGCCGCCCTTCGCTGAAGCGGGAACCAACGTTCGCTGCACACTGGGGGCCCCACCAAGATTTTCGCTCCCCAAGCCCGGCGCCTCTTCCTGCTGCGTCTCGCAGAGCTGGAGGGGCTGGGCTGGGCTTGCTGGCAGCTGCGGGGCATCGCGGTGCGCGGCGCGGTCCGGCGCTTTCTGAGAGGGGGCTGCCGCTCCCCGGAGCCGCGCGAGCCTGGCGCTGCTGGGGCTGCCCTCGCACCACAGCTGCCCCACAGCTGCCGCTCCCCCGGGGCTGCTGCCGCCTGGCGCCGCTGCTGCCCCGCGGCTGTGGGCAGGTGGAGCTCCTGTCACCCCAGGGCTACGGCTGCCCCAAAGCTGCCGCTGCCGCCGGACGGCCGCTACCCCAGGCCTCGCCGTGATCCGGGAGCGAYCGTTTTCCCCCGAGCCGCGGCTCCCCGCGCTGCGGTGGTAGATGTGGGCCGTGCTGTTAGCCTGGAGCATGGCGCTGCCCCTGACGCCCCTCTCCCCAGCCCGAGGTTCCCCCACGGCCCCGACGGCACCCCCGGTCCTGCCGCTCCCCAGGACCCTGCCGCTACCCCGGACCCACCTCGGCACTGCCGTGACGCCAGGGCCCTGTTACACCRCGCACTGCCATTCCCCTGCGCCTGCCTTGCCTTCCTTTGATATCTTTATTTCTTATTAAGAGACGGGCTCGTCGTCTCCTCTGCCGCGGGAGATGAGCTGCGGCTTGCCACCTGCCCGTGAACCTGCACCCGGTAAATGCAGGTGTACTCCGGGTTCCCCCAGTTGCTCTGCACAGACAGCTTGAKGTACTGAAAGGCCCTGGAGGACTCGTGCTGTAAAGAAATCATGGGAAGAAGAAACACGGTTACTGGGGTGCAAAGAGCGACAGCACAAGGCAGGGMTCTGCCTCTGCCAGCCCTGGCCCTGCTCAGGGCAGGCCCCTCAGGCCTGTCCTCGAGCTCTGACATGGGGTAGTTCTCTGGGCYGCACCCAAAGCAGTCTGCAGGAAGATACAAGGCAGAATTTACTTGCATTTCTTCTAGCACTGCCACTGTGCATTGCAGACCATGGATGGGCCATGGGGAGAGCTTGCTCAACTGGGTGACTCTCATGGACCATCTCCAGGTGGAAGCGCCTACTGGAAGCAAGAGGAAGCAGGAGCAGCCAGAGCAGGGCTCTGGCTAGAAGACAAGCCTTGGGAAGTGCTTTATGCCAGGGGATGTCCCAGCTGTGGCTGGAGGGGGCAGAACATCTGGTGTGTTTGCACTGGTCCCCCACCCTTTTCTCCCTACCAGGCTTTGCAGGTAGCAGAGAAAGCAAGCCAAGTGTGAAGGAGCCTGGAGGCCCTCTCCACTGGTAGCAGTTGCTGCCTTAGTTTGCTCTCAGGTCCCTCGGCTTGGCTGCTGAGCATGGTGTGCTCCCGTGTCTGCTCTTGAGCATGTACCAGGGCTGGGCACCTCCAGGAAGGCTTCCTGCAATGTATTTCCCTGTGGGAGAGCTATGAGGCTCCATCGGTATTGCCCATCCAAGCTGATGCCSGTGCTCTCTCATACCTGTTTGCCAGGGACCAGCTCAGCACTGCTGCATCCTCTGCCAAGCTGCTGGCAGTTTTTCTCCCTGGCAAGGCTGTGGATGCCCATTGCAGTCTGCTCTGGGGAGCCTTTCTCCTCCTCATTTCTAAAGAATAAGCCACAGTTCACCCCTCCCCTGCAGGTCCTGTCTCTTCTTCTGCCCAGGGTAAGGCAACTCAGAGAGCAGCCCCAAAATGACCTGTAGGTGAAGTGCTCCAGCCAAAAGCAAGCAGCCATGAAGCCACCACAGGCTCCTTCCCCTGGCCGGGTGGTGGCCCATGGTGCTGGAGAGCTTACATAAGCAGCCAGGTGTGACCTTACAGGAACCTCTGCCACAGCACTAGAGGGTGGCTCRGAGGTCCCACTAGGGCTGCTGGGGGATGTTGCGCCCCACACTGTCCTGGGACAGTATGTCTGCCATGGCCCCGCTCGCCGAGCTGATGAACTCAGGGGGGTTTCTCCTGCCCAGGACTGACTTGTCCTAAGCTGTTGTGTGTGGAGAAAGGAGGACCTTCCCTCCTTCTTGCTGCTCCCACTGGAGCAGGCAGTTCCCCCAGGCTTGCCCTTTSCCCAGGCCATTCCTCAAGGCCAGACCGTTTCCCTTGGCCCAGCCATTCCCCCAGCACAGCCCTTACCACGGGCTGTTGTATTATGCTTGCCTTTCCCCTAGGCTTCTCATTACTCTGGTCCCTGGCCTCACCCTGGGCCTGCCTCACTGCAGGTCCTGTGTTCCCGTGTGCTTTGAGCTCTCGCCCAGCTCATTGTCCCAACCTAGGTCATTCTCCTCACTCTGCCCTTACCTCCATCATCTGCCACATCCTTCCAAGCATAGGGACACTGGGGCAGCACTGGGAGGAGCAAAGCCAGAGCGAAGCTTGCAACCTGGTGCTCCTCTCTGCCTGTCCAGCTGCAAAGGCTGCTCTTTAGTCCTGCTACCTTTGCTTCTTGCACATACATACACTTTGGCACACACATTTTGGCAATCTCTCTGTTCACACCTTCACAGAGTCTCTTTTGCTCTCACAAGGATTAGTAGCTTTCTCCACTGTTTCTATGTGGGCAATGATAACATTGTTCCAGTGCCAAGCTTGCAAATGTTTGCAAATGCTGCTGTTCAAAGGCTCCTCTGTTATATAAAATCACAGCAGCAATGCTGAGAGTCTAGGTGGGCATTTGTTAGCGTCTCACCAGTTCATCCTCACTCATGTGAAGGCATGTGCTGTTCTGACTTTGCACATTGGAGATGTCTTTTGAATCCCTTTGGTGCCTATCTGTTTTAGTCTTTGCTCTCCTGAGAAGAGGCTCAAGGGTGCCTGAAATCCTCCTGCATTTAGAGCAAGCCAGAGAGACTTGTCAGTGTGGACAGAAATTCCTCCATTTGATCCCTTTTTGTATTTTGGTATTGCAGTGACATTGGGATAGCAAAGGATTCAATGCTAAAGCCTTGCTGATAAAGCCCTTAACACTCTACCCTTTGCCTTTTACACAGTTCATATGCACAACAGTGAAACTCAAGCACTACTGCCACAGATGCCATGCGTGTACCAGGAGAGGCTAGAGGGATCAGAGATGCCAGGGACAGCAGGCAGAGCTTCAGCTTCTAGAGGCTGAGAGCGGGCCCTCTCTGCTTGGCAGAAGGAGGCACAAATAAAATGATCCTGGCCTCTTGCATCCCATTCTGTAAGGAGATTTGGGGCACAGATAGCTCTCAAAGCAGCTCTGCTCAGCATATGCTCCCCCAACAGACCTGCACTGGCTGTGCAGGCATGACACCCTTTGCTTTGAGAGGAATGCAGAGTTGGCATTTCAGGTGGTTTCAAAGGGCAGCCCAAGGTGCAACCTCAGTGATGCAGTTTTTCACTGGCTACACAAGAATTTCACCCACTTCCTACACAAAGCTTGCAGCCTGCCTTCACTGCTGTTGTGCTGCTGATGCCTGTGTCTCTCCTGGCTTATGTTGTGACCTACAGTCACCTAGCTGACTATGATAATGGAGGTTTCTTCAGTGTCATCCTCGCTCAATCAAGAGGCAGCTTCAGAAGAGACAATGGCATGGCTGAAGGTTTCCATGCCTTCTGCATCATGTGTGGCTGAGGAGGCCCAAGGCCCTCGTGAGAACCTGCTGTCAGGGGAAGCACAGAAAAAAGTGGGTGGTATTTCAACCCAGGCTGCTTCTGTGGTCTTTTTGTAGCTCAGCTGCTTCCAGATGTCAGGCTTGTTGTTTCACAGCTGCCTGGCTTTGAGCTTTCCTCAGGCAGACAGAGCAGCTGGAGCTCCTCCACACGAGGACAGGGTTTGTCCTCTTCTATCTATAAGGAACATGGAGCATCTCCTGAGAGAAGATCAACTCTTAGAACTGGAACATGGGGAAAGAGCACTGATGAGAAGCCCGAATACAAAGAAGACTGAGCAGCAGCAACATAAAAAAGCTTTGTTCTTCCAAACTCAGAGTTCCTGCTGTGCAGGGGCAAGGCTGTAATAATGGCTCTCCTGATGTCCTTGTCTAACCTCAGGAGGTAAGAGAAGAAATCTTTCCAGTCAAGAAAGACTTCCTGACATATCAGACTGCCCTTCTCAAGAGTTTAGATCTCAAAGTTGTGGGAAGTGACTGAAAGGTGAAGAGAGGGAACAGGAAACCCACAAGAGGCCGGTCAGAGACAAAGGCAAAAGGGAGACCAGGATAGAAGTCAAGAAGAAAAGTGCTAAGGCCAAGTGCAAAGCAAACTGGAAGAAAAAGTAAAGTTTTCAGGCACAAGGTGAAGGGAACCATGTTGTAGCCAAGAATGAGTTTACACCAGCAGTCACAAGAACAAAGCAATGCGGTCAGGTACTGGGCAAGAAGCGGACTATGAGGTAGAGCAATTCCCTCAGCTAGCTCAAAGGTCTGGCTGCCTATCCTTCATGAGTAGGGCTTTTCAGTGAGAGAGTCCCTGAAGCCCAGACAGATGGAGCAAAGGGGGCAAGAGGAAGAAAAACCAGCTGACCATGGGCAAGAGTGTAAACAGGCTATAAGCAGGGCTTTCTGAAGCAAAGTGACTAAAGGCWATTATGATAGCTTCAAAACAGGAAAGGGAGATGATAAGAGCAATGCCTTCCTCTGTTTTGAGAGCTCAGAAAGCCTAGAGTCTAAGCCATTCACAAAGGTCAGCATATCACTCAGCTCAATGTAAACGGCTGCCTTGTGCAATGTGGTACAGCGTGGTCAGCCTCACACCTTCTCTGTCTCTGGTGAATCCACCAACTGTTTGTACCCTTAGGAGAGAGAGGAGCTCTCTGTGTTGCAGGGACTTGAGGTCAGGCAGGCTAGGTACCTTTCTGGAGGTGAAGCCTGGGGGGGTCAAGCTCACAAAGGGTTCCTGAGCTCTTACTGTGCAAAGCCAAGAACATCATCTGCGACAACACACTCTTCCAAGAGAGAGAGGCAAGTTGTGAGGTGAGCGGAGTGGAGGCCTCAGAGAGTTGCTGGGGATTCCGAGTTCCCATGGATCAGTCAGTTGTTGGCTTCTTCTTCATTTCGTCAGAAGGTGCTCCATAATAGGTGACTAGATGAAATGCATTTCTACCCTCCCCACTCCAGTACCAAAAGCTGCTTCTAAAGCATTAAAAGGGACCCAAACCCCAGGATAGCCACTAGTGACCTGAAGCTGCTAGCTTCTGGGTGCTGCAGACTCTTAGCAGCTCTCACTGCACCACAAAGGAGACTACTTGCAAGCAGGCCAGACACTGAAGAGGCATTGAGAAGAAACTAAACCCTGGAGACTTGCCAGGGCTGAAACCAGGCCTCTGAGTGATCACCTGTAAGGAACAGCACCGATATCAATATAAGCAACTAGTTGACACATTCCTTTCCTGTGTCAAGTGTGTCACCAGTACGTCACTAAGTTCTCCAAACCTGACAGTGGTTTATTTGACACATATGCTCTCTGCATGTTTGAGTGTTCATCATTACGCAAAACTGTTTTACCTGTAAACTGCCACAAGATGGCAAACCATTCTTAAGGATTGCTCCCAGATCTGATCGCCAGCCCGCCAGGGTCTAGCTGTACCTGCTATAAAGAAGAATCCCTGACAGAACTTCTTCCACACTCTAATGGGACACTCCTTAACATTTAACCTAGTGTTCAGGTGTGGTTCTCCCAACAGCTTCTAAAGACCAACAATAACCCATTGTCTGGTTCCTGGAAGATGGAAGCAAAGGGTACAAYAGCTCACATCAGAGATGAAACCCCTGAGAACATCCATGCTGCTAACCAGACCTTGATCCGTTATGGTGTGACGGCAAGAAAGCAGAAAGAGAACCTTGGCTTACTAATGCAGTGTCACTATCTAATTAAAGAAGAGTGTGATATTTCTGCAGATGTTAGAGAACAGAGTCCCAAGAGTTTTTTCTTATATGCCTTGGTCAGATTCTGTTTTCCCCTCTTCTCTTCTGTACTGCCACCACAGCACCAAGCAGCAGTCTGTGCTGAGGTCTAAAGAATTCTACAGAATACCAAAACTCCTGCTGTGCTCTTGAAGCCATACCAGGATGATGACAGCAGCAATGAACAGCTTTATTCTCCCAGATTATACAGAAGTGAGATCAAAGTCCTTGTATATGTTAGGAAAAAATCTTTCAAGATTAGTGGGTAGGACACAACTCAAGAGTTTCTATCTCTGCAGCTCACCTTTCTGCTTGTCTCTACTACTTGCCTACTAATAGCAGCTTTTTAAAGATGGTGAAGATCAATATCATGTGCATCCATAGCTTTTGAAACTGTCACCTCAACTGGAAAAGTCTCTGCATTGTGCCCTTAAAATCATCATAAATCATGCACTGAAAAACTCCAGGCGACCAAAGAAGTCTCAGAAGTTTGAATTTTAGATTCAGTTCAACTTCTTACATTCCAGTAAATCTTCACTCTGAACCTTTTGTCCAGAACTTCTAATGACCAACACTCAAAACATATCTGCTTTGTCTTGCAGCCAAGGCCATAAGGATCATTGTCCAAGGTTAAGCACCTGATCCATGAATTGAAAGTGATTTATGAAACAGATGAATCCTTAGAAATAAGAGAATATAAGCTCAGCATTTCATAAAAAGCAGCATTCAAAATTCACTTCATATGCAGCCTTGACATAAGTTGTTTCATTTCTTAATAAGCTGAGCTGCTTTTCTCTGAAGATGCTGTATGACACACTTATCTTTTGCAATGAGATTAATCCTTGTATTACACCCAGGAAGTACCTTCAGCTGCTGTCTGCTAAAAGGCGACATATTTCCTGTTTGCAATTAAAAGACTGCATCCTAAAAGAATGCCAAGGGAGACTCCAACTGCGCTGCACACATGGATTTAGCTACATTCCTTTTAATATCACAGATTTCAGTGCTTTTGCACTGCTCTGAAAACCTAGCCTTGAGGTTATGGCATAACAGAAGGAAAGCTCACACTTAGTGAAGCTTGACTAAATTTGGTGTGCCTGTAGAAGTCAGCACAGATGATGAGAGGTGTTGCTAGCTAAACCGGACTTCTGACACAGCTGTGCTTGGCTGTTGAGGTCTTGAAGGAAAGGCAGTGTGGGTTTTAACATTCAGTTCCTCCTCAAGTACAGGTAATTAGTGTAAAAGCCCCTGGCAGATTTGTTCTGAATTTCAGTATTAGCAACTTTCAGCCCAGCAATAGTTTTCACTCCAGAAAGCACATTACTGTTTAGAAAAGATGGCATGCTTGTTCCACTGTGCTTTTTCCACTGTAAACCTGAGGGAGGAAGCTCACACACTCCAGAAGAAAGGGAGTGGGACATACACATTTGTTATCAATGAGCCATCCCTTCCCAATTTACACGAGCCTCTTCTGCATTGTGCTAGTGCAATCTGTTGATCTGTTGGAGTGGGGGTTATGTCTTTTTTCTTTTCTTTTTTTTTTTTTTAAGAAGTTACAGGCAGTGACTTTCTGAAGTAAAAAGTTCTGTGAGCTAGTCAGAGTAATTCTTTCTTTGGCTTCAGTCAAGCTGATGTCAGTGATGCAGAGAAATCTGAGGCAAGAGAAATTCAGAGAAAAGTTAACTACTCCAGTTAAGAGTAGTTAATTCCACACTGGAACAAGGGAGATTCTCAGCATAATTAAGACCTTCAAAGACAGTCTGTAAGTTTTTCTAAAAGACCTGCTGTGACTCAGGGCAGAAATTGTGGACTGTCTGCAGAAAAGATCATGTAAAGTTCACTGCTCTGTATTATACAAGAATGTAGATTATAGCAGTGAGTCCAACAGGAGGTTTGCGGTTCACAGAAGGAGCAGTTGATTGTTTATGCAGGCAGTATCATGGGGAGCGTTGTTTGCAGAGGAAGCCAGGCGAGAAGGACAGGGCTGCAAGCAGGGCAGAGGATTTGGAGAAGAAACTCTGCACCAGCATGCACCCAGGTCTTAACTACAGTGTGGAGCTGTTGGCTCTGAGCACTCAGGTATGGCTCAGGTTATGGGAGTTTCTTCTTGCCTTAAAATCTCTGAAATGTTCTGGCTGAGGATAGAAAAATATGCAAGACAAGAATCTTTTTTGTTTTTGTACATGGTGGAATGTGCCTCACCAGGCTAATTCTGTTCTGCTGCCGCCTTCTTCTTCTTCTTCTTCTTCTTCTTCTTTTTTTTTTTTTTTTT
>NW_028186387.1:19868-45470 GCF_003343005.1 Rhea americana
AAAAAAAAAAAGAAGAGGGAGGAAAAAAAGGACTTTCCTGTATGGGTCACTTTCTGTGGCATTTTTAACCTCAGCTCTGTTTGGAGACTTTTGCTGTTAGACAAGCTGGCAAATATTCTTCCAAATAACTGTGTGTCAGAGATGGAAGCCTGAGAATGTTATCACAACAAAAGGTGCATTTTCCAGCTGGACAAAATCTGTTTTTAGCATAAGTAGTACAGCTGAGCTAATAAAGTATAGCATTGCATTTAGCATTTGCTGACATGCAGAATTTGGTGCAGAATCATGTGAGATATTATGCTTGGATATTACTAGAAGGTTCAAAAGCTTACACCTCAGTGCAGGTATTAYTCTAGCTGCCTAGCGTATTGGTGATGTGCTGTGAGCACTGAACATATCACACAATAACAGCATATTTGGGGTTGGCAGGGATCTCTGCAGATCCTCTGGTCCAACCCCTSTGCTCAAGCAGGGTCAGTTACAACGGGGCTATTGTGCAGGACTGTTTCCAGGTGGGCTCTGAACATCTCCAGGAATAGAGTTGCACAGTCTCTCTGGGCAAGCCGTTCTAGTGCTCAGTACTCACAGTTAAAAAGTATTTTTTTGTGTTCAAATGGAATTTCCTGTGTTTCAGTTTGTACCTGTTGCCTTTTGTCCTGTCACTGGGTACCACTGATAAGAGTCTCTTTATACCTGCCCTTCAAGATATTTACAAACCTTGATAAAATCTCCTCTCAGTCTTCTCCAGGCTGAACAGTCCCAGTTTTCCTCATATGAGAGATGCTTTTGTCCCTTAGCTGTTTTGTGTTTCTTTACTGGACTAGCTCCAGTATGTCCATGTCTTTCTTGTACTGGGGAGTCCAGCACTRGACTCAGCAGTGTAGACGTGGCCTCACCAGGGCTCGTGAAAAGGCCAGGATCTTCCCCCTTGACCTGCTCGCAATTCTCTGCCTAAGGTAGCCCAGGGTATTGTTGACCCACTTTGCCACAAAGGCRCACTGCTGGCTCATGTTGTTGTGGACTTGTTGTCCACCAGATCCCCAGATTCTTCTCTGCAAAGCTGCTCTCCATTGATTGGCTTCCAGCCATMTATTGGTGCATGGGGTTATTCCTCCCCAGGGGCAGGACCTGGCAATTCCATTTGTTGAACTGCGTGAGGTTCCTCTCTGCCCATTTTTCCAGCCTGTCAAGGTCCCTCTGAATGGCAATACAACTATGATTTATCAGCCACTCCTCCAATGCTTGTATCATTTGGAAATTTGCTGGAGATCCATTTGGTCCTGTCYTTCAAGTGATTAATGAAGATRTTAAACAGTATTGCCCCCAACATCCACCCCTGGAGGGGACTGGATATGCCCTGAATCACAGCTRCACTTAAAGAGGGAGCTTTGAATGGGTCCAGCTGTGAACCACAGAACTTTCCTGAAGATGCTCATAGCTGTTAGTTGGATTTTTTTTGTCCACACTGTAACTGACCAGTAAACCCCTACAAGTGAAGAAGACTCACAGGAGATGGGCAAGGGTGATGTGCCTCTGAAGCTCAGAAAGGATGTAAAGAGTGAGCGACTACAGCTGCTGTAAAAAGTAAGCTGAATTTGTCTCAACACAAAGGGGATTGGAGGGTGGCCTTTATTTTAGASAGAGGGCTGTATCGGTTGACTGGGTCAACTAACTAGATCACAACTGAGTGGATCAGCTGACTGTATAAATATTTCTCCCTTAGTTAATCAAGAGAATGTGACTATCTCCCTGAGTTAACCAGATCAGAATGGGGAAAGACTGGGAGTGGTATATGTGATTCAACCCAATACAGAGTATAAAATCTGAGTTAGTAACATAAGAGCTTCAAAGAGAGCTATGAGCTTGAGCGGATTTGAACTCATGTATTTCTTTTTCTGTGACTGGGGATACCCAGTATCATAATGGTGAACATGTTATAAAAACTGGTAATGGGAATCACATTTGTATTGTGACTCAACTGTATGTAGCAATTACTATATTCTGCTAGGTGTAACTTATACTTGTGRTTTCAGTATATTGCTGTATCACTCTGCTGAATCAAAATCCCATGTAATGTCAAATTACTTCAAAGTAACAAGTAGTAAGTAAATTTGATATTAAACATTAAACCCTCCACATGTAGAATATCTAAAAGAACCTGGCCAGAGAGTATTGGATTCTGACACACATCAAAATTTCCAGACAAAGGGTAGAGATATATATACGTACACATACCTATGCACACACATATGATATATATGTCTGTAGGTGTATATGTGTTTATGTATGTGTATGCATATTTTTGTGTGTGTGTGTATGTGTGTATGTATATATATATATTATATATATTTATATATATATAATTTCCTTCTAAATGATACTGTGGTAGTATAGGAATGCCCCCAAGGCTCTCAAAACTATTTCTAGAAAGTAATTACTCTGTTTTGGGAGAAGACACCACTTCTCCCAGCTATTTAGAAGTATAACATCCCCTTAAGAGGGTGGACCATGTTTTTCTGGGACTCATGTTTGTCTCTGTTTTAAATAACACTGGCTAATTCCTCAGAAATAGCACACATTTTCAGGAGTTGTACATAATCTTGCTTACCAAACACCACTCCCTCTGCAGTTTATGAGACATGAAAAGCCTAACTGGAAGAAAAAAGRTATTAACAATACAGACAAAGATTATTTGCAGGAGTGCCTTGCRGAAACATTGGCAGCACATCAACGCATAGCTGGAGGCCTCAGGACTGCTTTTGAGCAGAGTTCAACTATGTAGCTAGACGTGCCCTCTGGAAACAGAAGTCCAGTGCAGAAGGCCCGTAAGATCAATTTTATTGTATTCATATGTGCAGACATCTGTGGGTTTATAATTGATTTCCAAATCTTTACATGAGCAACTTCAGGAGCAGTAAAGCTTTGGACCATAAACATATACCTCCGTTATATCCATTATAAACAGTAACATTTACATCACCTGAGTTAGAATTTTGTTTTCCTCCCTTTAACTAGGCTGCTAAATATTTCAGCCTATCCTGACAAAGCTGGAAAGAAACATAAAAAGAGAAAAAAAGGAAAAAAAAAGAAAAAAAAATAAATTTAATAAGAGCCTGTTTCCTAAGCCTTCGCCTAGACTACATGGCCTGGCCAGCCCCTCAAGGCCAAACTTCCTTCACCAAGAAAACAGGATGTCTACACCTTAACTATCTGGAATAGTCTCTTCATCATGCTAAGGCCAAAACCTTACTTGCAAATTATTTAGAAGAATACTGGCTGCCATGCTACTTTTAGAGGATCATAAGATTGTACTTTTTTCCCAAGGCCTGACCTACTTGCCTTCACATGACTGCAAGTGAGTGTGGCTGAGTGACACCTCAGGCTGATTTTGCCTCCTGCAGGGGTGCACCTGTAAAGCAGCTTCTTGGCAATAGGTGAAATTTAACTGAGTTCTGTTACCTTCTTTCAGGATAAATTAGCTGGATAGAAGAGCATAAGATCTTGCAGTGTGACTTTGGGAGTTTCAGTGCTTAAACCACTGCTAGCTCAAGAAGGAATGGACAGTGTGACCATGCTGTGAACAACACTGCCCTGTTCAAAGCAGCACAGTGGAAAAGGTAGCTCATGTCAGTTTGTCGGAACGTCACCCAAAGCCTTGTGAACCTTTTATCTGAACTGCAGAGGTTCTGGAAACACAGTTATAAAGTCTTTGAGAAACTTGCAAGGAAAGTGAGACAGCAGTAATTCCCTGGGTTGGTAAGGAAATGAACATGCCTTCCTGAATATCCATCTGKCCTGGAGCACACTGACAGAACTTCATGAATTATAAATAATGGTGATAACAACAAATACCACAAGAAAATGGCAGRGTGTGGTGAAACATGAGAGGATAAAGGACAGAGAACAGACAATTAAACTAACGCTAGGCAAGCATCAGTTAATAAATTTATTTATTTTCAATCTAAAATGCAGAAACTTGGTGTCTTTGGCAGTTGCTTTGAAATTCTACTCCTTCCAAGATAAAATGAGACCTCACATGTTCTATGCGCTTTTAGGGTCTGCATCAGCAGCTAAACAAATGAAAATGAAGGTGACATCTGCTACATCCYCTGGCACCCACAACTCTCTAAAAGGTCACTTTTTCTGCTACCCTTTTCAGGATGGGTTGTAGGACAGGGTTAAAGTGCCTAAACATAGAGATGGAATGCTAAACACATGCATGGAGTGTTAAACATTGGCATGAATGGTACATAGGGTGCCTTAAGGTATCCTGCTGGGCCCCTCAGTTCAGAAGAGTCCTGTTGTAGGTCTTGTGCGTCACATCTGCTGACCTCCTGTGGATAGTCTGACTATGCAGAAGATCTGAGGTGTGCCACCCAGGTTTGGAATTTATGGGATTTCCTCACTCTAATGCAGTTGCTGGCATTTCAACACTCCATCATTATGTGGGATGGACATAATAGCACTTTCTTATCTCACAAAGGCCCTGGAAGCATGAACACACTTAGATACTTATGAAGATGCTCAAACAATAAGATTTTCACACTTTGATCCCTTGACTGATATATTTTACAGCATTATTTCAATTTGATGGCATTTTCTTGTGGTACTGCTAAGAACAGACACAGCCTCTCCCAAGGATTTCACAATCYATGAAGACAAATAGTAGATGGAGGGAAAGCAGCAAAACGTAGTTGCTGTGGTGAATGAAATACTTCATGGATTCCTTTTTCCATGTTATTTACTCATATAATTGATCTAAGTGTTTGTTTTATTAATTCATCCAACTAATATATAGTGTTTAGTGTTTTATAGCTTTTAACTAGCTACTATTCCAATATTGCACTGAGACTGTTAAGTGTTCTCATTCTCATTTTAAGAACTGGAAAACTGTCAGAGGTTAAATCTTCTCGAAGTATCACAGTGAAACAATGAATGACTTCCTGTATGATTAGAARAAACCATTCTCTCCTGTCCTACTTTAATGCTTCAGCTAAGCACAGCTTCGATAAGTGGCCATCTCTATTTGGCTAAGTAGATATACATGATTTTGAGCATGTGCTAACCAATAGGGATCACACATTTGCTTTATGTTAAAATGTATATATGTCCGCTTTCCAGAGCAGAGTCACCAGTTCAGATTGCCCCAACCACATGCAATGATAGACAGTGATGAAACTTGCAGTTTTTTTGGCTTGAGTTACTTGTTTACATCACTGGCAGACTGACTTCATGAAAACCAGAGGCTATCTTCTTTTTCAAAGAATTTAAGTTAATTGTCAATAGTGACAGTGTTTTTGAGGAAATTATTTATAGAACCAAGCCCTTTATTTTTCAACAGGTAAATTTGCTCAGATGCAACCAAAAGAAAGCAAGTGAATATTGGAACAACTTCAAAGGCACTTAAAACTAATTTCAGTTCAATATCCCATTTTCTAATACAAATGAGGTCAGATACTGCCTGATGGTCAGATTCTGCCTTCATATTCTGAAGGCATTTAGCTGCTTCTTCTTCACATATTTGAACAAGATGCTCAAAGACWTTTGAAAACCTGGCCTAACTTCTGGCTTTAAAATGTCTTGGGAAATGTCATCCTTTCTCCCCACACTGTCCAGTCTTTTGAAAATAGGATTTAACTGGTAAGGCACAGAAGCTATTTAGTCAGCAGCTTACCATTCAYTTCAAAAATAACTACATACCTGAATACTCTGCATCATGTGTACATTGGTAAGGATTATCTTTTATTCTTGTCTTCACAGTATTATTTTCACAAAAGGGGATACCAAAGCTTGTAATATGTTGCCTAAGTTACTTGGACTGTCTGACTTTGACTTGGAATTTGTTCATTGTTTTTTTTCAGAGTGAGACTTGATATACCTCTCATATCAGTATGGCATGTAGATAAGCACCCTACAGGCATAGTTTCCAGTCCCTTTCCCCAATGAACTACATGCTGAGTCTAGCCAGGCCTTTTTCGGCGGAAACCCACCAGCTACCACAGATGGAGCAGTCCATCCACTCAGATCTCACTTCTTGAAATGAGTTCCTATCCTGCAAAGGGAGGTTCTTTGCTAAAGGTGTTGACAAAGGGCTCACAGCATCAAAACTCATCCATTGCCTGTGCAATCTGAGCACTTTCCCTCCAGCTGAAATCAGTGAGACTCAGACATGAGGACTGCCCACCTCCCAGTGGTATTATGAGGCTGATGCTGTCATCTTGGRAGGTGATCTGATGCACAGCACGTAGCTAGGTCAGAACATTGAACAGATAACCCTTTCTGTTTGGTTCATGATTGCTTTTTTAATTGTTTGCACAACCTGAGCAAAACTTAAATGAGCATCCTCCCTTGCACAAAAAAAGGTTAGAGGAGCTGAGCTTTTTGTTTCTGTTAACATAATTTACAGACCTAAGAAAGTCCCACAGGTGGGAGTGGAGTTTTAAGGGGCCTATCAGTCTTAGCAGCTGCCAGACAGATTTAACTGTAGCGTGACAGAGCAGCCAAAGGCACATATCCTCTGGGAAATTTAGGCAACCAAATCTGTATTTAAATTAATCTGGGCTTCAGGGCCTTACCCCAGGTTACACAGAAAGTCTGTGGCAGAATCAGCCTCAGAGTATAAAAGCAGCAGTACATCCRAAGAGAATAGCATGCGACTTGCATAATTTCACTAGTCTTCTTTTCTGTAATTTCCTTCCTCTGCTTTAATCTTTCTGCCTATAAAATATGCACTCTTCTAACTGAGGAGAAGTGAGCAGGGCCACCTGTGGAGACCATGGGAATTTTACCCTTAATCAGCCAAGAGATTTATGAGGTAAAGCAATCCAGCCCTGAGAGTGGCTGAACAAGTCATTTGTGGCCTTGAAATTCTCTCAGCTCTGCCTACCCTGAGAAGACAGTCAAGATCTCCCACAACTAGGTCTCAGTCTGCCCAAGGCTTGAGGTTAAGGGGTTATTAATCCCTTCAATTCTGAGTACAGTATATGCAGCTGGAATCAATGAAATAAATCCATTCATATTCACTATGTCATGTTTTTTTTCCTGCAGTTTTAAACCCTTTCAGCTYTGCACTATGTATTTGGATCTGGCTTCTTTTTCTTCCATCATTAAACATTTGTTTCATTTTATTACTAGAGCTTCAACTGTTTTCCAAGATTGGAGAAAGAAGCGCTATCCTTGTTTGACATGGAAAGAACAGAGAGCAACAGTGTTCTTGTTATCCAGTAAAACAAAGCCCAAACAGATCCTCCATCTCTCTGTCCCAGAGGGCCGTGATATTTCCCTCAACAAGTAAAAATCTTGTGTAAACATTTTGTTTTAAYGTTATGATCTCAAAAATATGGATAGTAGAACCATATGCCCCCAGAGACAAGAAGCCAAAACACTGCAGCCAATCCTGAACTGAAAACTAATTATCCGTTTTAAAAATAACGAGATTACTTTTGCTTCTAAAAGAGATTCAGCCTGGATTAAGTCAACATTTGGAATGAATGTGTCCTTAGAAGTGCRATAGTCACACTGCCTTATACATGAAGAATATGTCTCTAGTTATTACAGGAGTRGTGGATTTGTGCAAAAACTAAGAGTAAATGCTGCCTATTAAAGAGTAGAGCAATGTGTTGTCAGTTGCACAGTCTACAGGAGGAGTGTGGCAGCATGAACAATGAAAATGTCTTATACATGGAACTAAAGATGTAACAGCTTTACACTTTTTTTGGTTGCTTTTAGTCACTTGGTAAGTTGCAAGTGTGGAAATGCAGGGGTACAATCTCTATGCCTTCTACATTTCTTATTAGAAGAAATGTAGAATGTAGGTAGCATTTTATCATGCTTCCATGGAATAGAACTTAYTTTCAAATGATTCAGCAAAAGCTTAGACTCATTTATTTTGACCAAAGGAAAACACAAAGAAAAGAGAACAATCCTGAGATTTGCTTTTGCAGCGATAGCAAATTGGCAACGGGATAAATGTATTCGGCAGTAATTACAGTGAGACACTGAACTTCTGCGCTAATGATCCCTTAAATTAAATTCCCATGTGACCTACTGTATAGCCAGGTGTGCAGTTTCTRTGCTTAGTTGCTGCCCTCTTCTGGAAGCAATGACCAACCTTTGGGAAAGAAAAAAGCAAAGTGGAAGTGGTCAAAAACAGTAAGAAAGAGAAGTAAACTACACTAAGAAAAGATAGAAGAAAGTCTTTTTACCCCCCATCCCCCCAAAAAAACAAACAAACAAACAAAAAAACCCAACCCCACAGTATTTTGCATCATTTTCCAAATTTATGGAAAAAAGAATGCTCATAAAAAGCCTGATCTATCTTTTCTAAAACAAGGTTCATTGGCTCAGTGTGTAGAGGGAGAACTGATCTAGGTGATGAGACTGTATGTCACARATAAACATTGTCTTTTCTACACATTATTTTGTATGTCTACCAACTATCCTACCCATCCTCTCCACTCTCCCTCTAAAAGCAATTTCTTAAAACAGTGGTTTTGGGGTTTTTGTCCGTATAAGTATCATCCTGCTCMGTACATTTCTGCAGATTTCTAAGGCATTGGCCATTTTGCTTCTGCAAAGATTTCTGTCTGTAGTAGACATGTCTGTATCTTACACTGTCAAAGTCAGAAAACATGAAAGAAAACTAGATCCTGTGAATAATGGTAATCCTTTGAGGGAAATATGAGTTCCTTTCTTCAGGGTAGAAGAGTCTCCTTCTAGCTTTCACTTCAAGCTGGGGAGATGATGCCATTTGGGATGCTATATACCGGATAAAGAAATGCATTCCACGTATCATCCCTGTATGTGACTATCAACTCTAGATATAAGCACCTGTGCATTCACAGGCCACGTGCACAACACGTCTATAAGAGGCTGCAAAGGAGCAGCCAACCAATCACTCAGAGAGAAACAATTTTTCACATGCAATCTTTCAGTGTCTATAATGTTCAATATCTCTCCTGTGCATAACAATACATGTTCGTTCTACACATATCTAATTCGTGACTTACTTTGCTTAGCTGTACCACCATACAYGTGTCCACTATCCATTGGATACTTCCTGCCTACTTTTTTCTTCAATTCTGAATGTCTCTCCACACACAAATGCAATTATATGCCGTGACAGACATGAACAGATTATGCCAGTATAGAGAACTGCTCTAATGCTCCCTGCTGGGTCAGCAGAGTAGACRTTCTGAACAGATTTTGCTTAACTTTTTAGGTAAGTCCTGCAGAAGCAAAATCTGCACTTCCTGTGGAAAACAAGGTTGCTATGATTGCTATTATGCCAATTACTAAGGATTATACTGAAAAGCTGCTGACTTGCCTTTGATTTACATTGCGTGTTCTAGATCCTCACAGTCGGCAACTTCAGAATAATTTGTCCACCAGTTCATAAAACAGAACAGGGCATCTGTGCTCTGTGGTAGCCTGAGGCAGCCTAAGTTTTTCAGTTACACGGAGATTTTAGCCAGGGCTGATGTTTCACTTTTCAAGATACATTGGCCAACGTGGATTTCATTTCTACTGCAGATCTATCCACCTCGGGCAGGCTCATGTGTTCTTTTATTTTTCATTTGAGATAAACTCCAGGTGACTGTTAATTAAAGATCATCCATAGAGAATAAAACACCCATGGAGTTATAATCCTGGAGAGTAGAGGTGTCGAACGTTAGAATTACATGTAGCTCTTTCAGAAGTCCTACTTTGTGTCAGCAGGAAAATGCAGATGCTTGTCACTTTTGAATGAGGTAAATCTCTTTCAGTGGTTAAGTATAGATCTCTAGAAGCCTAATTTCAATCATGCTTCTTTTTAACCATTCTCAACCATTGCCTAGTTACCATCCTCCCTCCCCACTCAAATTCTCTGTTTTGCATGTGTTCATGTACTTTCCCAGAGAAGCCAAACACTCACRAACTCCCTTGCCTTGTATTTGGGCCCTGAAGGGAAAGGTTTGGATCCAGGGTTCAGTGGCGAGCCGAAAGAATTTACTCCCTTTACCCATGAACATCCAATGAAGAGAAGAAAGCACACAGAAAAAGCTTGTTTTATGTCACATTCAAAATGGTACAGAAAACAAAAACCATGTGTTTAGTCAGCATGAGCCTTCAGGCAAGATCACCAGAGATGTCTGTTTTGCTAATCCCTATCATCATCCCTAAAGGTATATATTCATAAAGTTGATGAAATCGCTTTCAGATTTTTTTCTTTTTAATAAAGCATAGCCTATTTATGATAGCAAGGCTTGTTTATTAATCTTGAAGATTTTGTTTGTTTGTTTGTTTAGGTTTCAGGAGGTTGTTTGGAGAAACTGAGATCAGCATGCTTTTGATTAGCATAGCTAAGAGGCATTTTTGTTAATGAAATGATTAATTGATTCAGCCAGGTATGCAACCACTCTAACAGCTGCTTCAATAGATACAAAAGATTCTCCTTCAAATAAGACCGTGCCTCACTAACATGAGGCAGTCCCCATGGATACATGTTAATTATAAAGTTGATAGGAATACAGAAAGATAGCTAACACTGCTGTTCATTTGCTTAATGAAAGTTATTGAAAACAAATAAAAAGATAGAACATAGCCAAACAGACRACTCTGGGCCAAATTCTGGTATAAGTCTGTTTAATATTTTGAAAATAATCATTTTCTTTCAAATTATATTAAAAAGGGAACTAGAATATAGTTGCTTAATTTCTGCATTATATGATGTTCAAAAATGGTTGAATTAGGAATGTTCAAACTACAGTTTTACAGAGCCCACTGTCTTCTCAATAATAACTTTATGCTTTAGTTATTCTGTCTTTTATTTAAGCAATACCACCTATAAATTAAGAGCTTGAGGAATACAGATTTTGGAAAATACCTGCAAGATCATAACATAGCAAATGAAAATCTAATCAATGTTTTAAATTCCCAGAGGTGATTGAACATGAAATATATATGCTACCAAAGCCAGTGCTTCAGACTACAAATAGCTTCCAGGTCACTGCAGACCAAGAAACAAAAGCTACAAATTCTGTGGTGAAAAGGAAATAAAAAATGTTTGCAGAGTATAATATGAGACACAGAGGAATAAGGAAAAAAGATACGTACAGCAAAAGGGAAGACAACGCTGAGACCAAAAGAGGGTGAAGTATCAGAAGACCCTGTCCAGGAAGACCATTACCACAGCTCCCTGACTGAAGATGCAGAACAGACATAGGACTGTTTTGTCTGAGCTTTGGTGCTGCCACAAATCCCATAAAAATTTGGACAAAATGTTCCCTATCTGCAAATACAAGCTGTAGTTTTTTTATTGCACTGTTTCTTCAGGTCTCTTCCACTGTTTGTTGGAGTCATCTGCTGTTACTCATCTCATGCTGTAAACATTTTAAGTGTTTCGARGGGAAAGAACACATGTATTTGAATGACAGTCAGTGTAACAGGGCCTTAATTCACCACCATTGACTTAACAAAACTTTATAATGCATCGATTCAAACAACTAAAATGAAGCMAAAAGATAAGAAGAAGCCTTTGAGAAGCTAGAAGGCAGGTCTAACACATGAGCCAAGGCACTGGCAAGCTAGTGCCAACATTTTTCATGGTTGTAATTGTGGGTCCTCCATTTACAGGAATCTTTTTTAGACCTCATTTTTTGTCAGCTGGAGAAGTAATGGTTTAGTGTGTCTGAAAATGTAGCCTTAAGACAGATGACCACTAAGAGAAGTACTCACAGGTCATGAGGGAGAGCAATAGACAAAAAGACTCAAGAAGAGTCCCCAAAGTAGAAGAAATATGATATGCCTTCCTTTAAGAGTATAAAGACTCCTTTTCYCCCAATCTATTTTTCTGTATGACAGTAGGTTATCTGATTTAGCAGTGACACATCACCATTGTCACTAAAGCTTGCCACTGAAAGGAAGYTGGATTTTTTTGAAGTGAATATTTACATTAAAATGAAATAAAAGAGAGGTGGAGGATTTTGCTGTAGATACTAGAACAGATGAATGGTTAAAAAGATAAAGACCTTCAAAGACTGTATGTTGCCCCAAGCAAGTTTTAATGAATTTTATTGTGGTTCAGTGAATCTGGTTTGCTTTTAATGGTTCATTTGGCAAGTTGTTGCTCCAGTGATTTATAATAATAATGTCACAATAATCTTTTAACTGAGTATACTTTTGTAAGCATACAGGATTGCACTGAAAGTGATTTCTGGATGTAGTAAGATTGGAAAATATATATAGTAAAATAAATCATTTGGTTTCTTCTTTTGTGACATACATTACACTAAGGAACAGGAGGATATCAATCACTCTGAGCAGAAGAGAAGAAATTCTCTTCCATTCAGATGAGCATTATTTTGAAATGATAACAYCAGCTGAGAACAGAACATTGCCAGCAGATAAAAAGAGCATTTATTCATTTAATTCATCCTTTGGAGTAACTTCAGTTTTAAAATTTTCATGGTTATTGATTACAGTCAGTATGTAATTTTTTTTTAATCCAAAATTCTAATTTTTTAGTAGAGTCAATTTCTTAATCCTCCATTCCAAGTGGTATTTCAACTCCATATATGTGTTAATTCATGTAGCAAAATAATAATCACTAAAATACTACTTGAAAGTTAAGAAGTGGTGAACTATAATTGTGACTAAATATATATATTATTTTTCATCATGAAGCACAAATGGAATTCTAGAAATATAACTCAAATGCAGGCAGAAAGGTCAAGACTCATACTATTTAGATAGCTTTTTAGCTGTGTGGCTCAATGACCATACTTTTATTCATCTACTGCAGTCTACTTGCTGTCACTCTACATTTCTAGAAAGGTACTCCAGCACAGGATAATACACTGCTCTTTGTTATTATTTTTCAGCTGTAACTCTGAATGGGAAATATATTTTGCAACAGGTAAAATATGCCTAATAAGGTGAAATTTGAAGCTCAGGAAAAGGGGAATGAATTGGAGACTTTGTTTAACATATTAAATCCCAGATCCATACAGACAACTAACTATTCACTTAACTTGGGTCAAATAATACTATCAAAGTTAATGAAAGCATACAAGACATAAAATCGAGCCTCTATATAAATATCTGCTGTAGGCTTCAGTAGCGGGGGGAGGACATAAAGCTTACTATGAGATTGATAGTTGATCCTAGTGATTTCAAGAAGACCATTCACATACAAAACTGTCTGCTTAAAGTAGCTACCAAAATCAAGACTCAAAGGCAATGAACGAAGCTTGGTTACAAGCAAGCTCTGCACTAAACTTTTTGTAGGGCTGTTATTTATTTATCAGTCACTATAAACCCGTTGCGTTTCATGGTGTCTTCTAATCTGATATATTAAATTCATTTACCATACACTTTTTGATGGATCAGATCTWAGGGATAAGATTCACCCAAGTACAGGATCTTTTAAACATGAGGTAGTACGCACGCTACTGTACTTAGCATTACACCCAAAGTTCATGGAAGTCCATAGTTCATCTGGTCTTCCTGCTGCTCACAGTCTGGCCTTTTACCATATCTGTATTCCAAAGCTTTGTGACAGAAATTTTAGCAGACTTCTATGAAATCTACAAATGAATGCATTTATCCATTTTCTTCCTATCTCTGGTTAAAAGAAGAAAGTTGCTGAGCTCAAAACAACCACCCTTGCTTTGTTTCATGATGAGATTTTCTGCCTTTAGAGAGGTCATTTGGCTATTTCACTGTTAKAGAACAAAAGTAAGTAATGTTAACACTTCAGTCCTTGTTTTCATTTTTATGCTGATTGATAGCACCTATCAGAAGTTAAGGACCAGTTTGATAGGTACTCACTTAACCCGTTATCCTTTGTTTCAGACACGTGGCATTGAGCCACAACCTATAGATTTTGTTCACTGCAGCCATGAGTTTTGCCTAGTAGAGTACAGAGGGATTTGGTCTTCTGTTTAAAGATATCAGCTTTAAAAAATACTCATCGTATAATTGCAATTCGTTGGGCCCTGATCCAAAGCACTGTGTAGGTAATGACTTCAGGGAGGTCTGTCAGCACTGTTTTAATGAGGGCATGTGTAATCATAACACTAAAATAACCAAATCTTTCTGAGGTGATGAAAGATAGCAAATATTCTGAGGAGCGTAGAGTCTATACAGAAATGCTGGATGAGGAACAAGTGAAAGGAATAAAATTGTGCCTGCTTTCCTGATAAGAAACTTGTCTGTGCTCACAAGTTGTTGACCAGAGAGGTAGTAAATGACTGCAGTTTCTGAGTGCTGGTGGGGGTTGTTAGTCAGAGCATCTTTCCAGATAAGAAAGAATTTTAAAGATCTCTGTTAAAATCTGCTAATACTTTTTATTCAAATGTTCTTAAACTCTACTAAAACATTTTGGTTTACAGCTGTGATGGGAATGGCATGATAGTGGAAGAATGTAGAGATTAACAGAAAAAATAAAGGTAATTTCAAAGTGGACTGTCCCACATTGTATGGTGTTGAATTGGATGTTTTAAAACTTTAGGCAACAGTTATATGATGGTTACCCTTGCAATAAACTGGAAAAGCAATGATGAAAATATGTTGCCCTGAAATCTGCAGTCATTTTGTCTCTTTCTGCAGAAGAACTTTGCATTATGTATGTCTGGGAGACAAATGCTCATGACCCTTTCATACAGTTGTCATGTGAGTAAGCCTAGCAGATAYGGAGCAGAGAATCTATTGCTGTTTGCTTCTGAAACAGTAGTCTGAAAGAACAGTAGCAAGAAAATCTTATYATCTGTTGTCAAAAGATGAGTCATCATTTTCATAAACCTTTTAAAGAATCTTTCATTTCCCTCCAAACCTCTGCAGTTCTCTACAACTGCCAGCTAACCTGCACTTCAGGGACACAGGAGCAAATTYGATCTTTTACAAGTACTTGTTCCACTTTCATCTGAAGAAGTCTGTGAATCACAGGTGATTATTACAGCCACTAACCTTTTTGTCTCTTCAGATGCTCTCTCTATCTCAAGTGGGTCTTCTACTCTAACATTRTCTTTGGATGAACTCCACCCAGCAAGCTATGGCAAACTGACTTCCTCACAGTGGCTCTACCTAAGACTAATCAAATCAGCAGATAGGGGTTTTATTCTATCCCCCATAGGCTAGCTGGTACAAATGACTGCTAAAGGACATAAGCTACTCACAGATGATTTATTTGCTTCTTTGCTCACTGAGGTTGTTTCTTACTGTATGGTCTATTAATCTTTCCTTCCAGCAAATAAAAAACAAAAATGCGTAGGGAATTTTGTGTCTGGATACAAAGAAATATTTCACAACAAATGTTAGGACAAAATTGAGAATTCAGAAATAATTATTTCAGTACCTGCCCAGATACAGTCGGGTATATTAATATGTATTAGGACCAAGTCAATCTACAAATGCATAATTTATTATGCTTTTTGAAGTGATGATATCTTAGATAACTAACAATTCATTTGAATAGAAAAGAAAATTCACTTTCAGTTTTATCAAAACAGCAAAAGTTTGGAGAACCACAATTTCTWAACAAATATCAGTCGACTGACATAGACTACTGATTGTGTTGTCTGCAGAAAATTCACCCACAGTTAGTTTATGAAAAAATAAATTGTCTACTTTGTCAGTTTTTCTTTAAATAAATCCAGATTTAAAAGCCTTTATCCAGCATGAAGAAAGATAAATACACCTCAAAACGACTTCACTCATAGAACAATCTGTCATTGGCAAACCTATCTCTCTGAACCACATTAAGCTTAGTAATAGATACTAAATGGTTCTYCCCTGGGGAAAGAGTTCTCTGTTTTCATTTGAAGAATACATACTTCTAGTTTGGGAAGCAACTGTAGAAATAGCTTTAGAAATAACTTTGTAGGATTCCTCCATTATTGCTTAATAAGCACATAGGTTTTTATTGCTGCTTTTGAGTTAAACATTGCCTCACTTGTATTTTTTTGCTGTTGAAGCAGATAATGCAGCTGTAACTGATGCTTTAGAAACTTGTCTAAAACTTCAGTGCTGAATTAAATGGACAATGTCAAGTACTGGATAAAAGTGAGTTACAATTAGTTTTAGAATAGAGCAAGCTATGCCTGCAGCCTGCTGATAATTTACATTTCCACAATCACATTTTCCACTAAAAGAAATGCTTCTTCCCTAGTGTTATGTGAAAGGCCCAAATGAGGAAAGCAATGAGATTTATAATATGCATAGGAATGTAGAGAACAGTCAGCATTAAATTAGACATGTCTCTGTGTCTCTGCTCAGGGACAGAGTGAACAGCAGAGACTTCTGGAACTTTTGCCCCTAAGAAAATGAGGCCACCTACACCAGCTAAAGTTTGGCTCYTTCTATTGGCATGATCAAGTCAGCATACAAAAAGTCTAGCCTATGAAGAGATTTAGAAAAATAGTTCTATACTTTATTTCATTCATCATAAGTTTAAATACCTTTTGCTACAGATTTTCCAAAAACTCAAATGGAAACCAATTAAGAAAGACAATGTCTCTCCAGTCTTCAARAAGGGCAAGAAGGAGGACACAGGCCCGTCAACCTCACCTCGATCCCTGGAAAGGTGATGGAGCAGCTCATTCTGGATGTCATCTCCAGACATGTGGAGGAAAAGAGTGTGATCAGGAGTAGTCAGCATGGATTCACTGAGGGGAAATCCTGCTTAACCAATCTGACAGCCTTCTCTGATGGAGTGACTGGCTGGATAGATGAGGGCAGAGCAGTGGACATTATGTACCTTGACTTCAGCAAGGCTTTTGTCACTATCTCCCATAACATCCTAGAGAAGCTCAGGAAGTGGGTTAGACGAGTGGACAGTGATGTGGATTGAGAACAGGCTGAAAGGCAGAGCTCAGAGGGTCATCAACAGTTGGCGCAAAGTCTAGTTGGAGGCCTACGGCTACTGGCGTCCCCCAGGGCTCAGTACTGGGTCCCATCCTGTTCAACTTCTTCATCAATGACCTGGATGAGGGGACAGAGTGCYTCCTCAGCAAGTTTGCTGGTGATCCCAAACTGGGAGGAGTGGCTGACACAGCTGAGGGCTGTGCTGCCATTCAGAGAGAGCTGGACAGGCTGGAGAGCTGGGCGGAGAGGAACCTCCTGAGGTTCAACAAGGGCAAGTGCAGAGTCCTGCACCTAGGGARAAATAACCCTAGGCACCAGTACAAGGCGGAGGCTGACCTTCTGGAGAGAAGCTCTGCAGAGAAGGATCTAGGACTGCTGGTGGATGACAGGTTGACCATGAATCAACAATGTACCCTTGTGGCCAACGTATCCTTGGGTGCATTAGGAAGACTGTTGCCAGCAGGTCAAGGGAGGTGATCCTGCCCCTCTACTCAGCCCTGCAGAGGCCTCGTCTCAAGTTCTGGGCCACCCAGTACAAGAGAGACATGGAGCTACTGGAGAGAGTCCAGCGTAGAGCTACAAAGATGATCAGAGGGCTGGAGCACCTGCCTTGTGAGGAACGGCTGCGAGAGCTGGGCCTCTTCAGCCTGGGGAAGAGAAGCCTGAGGGGGGATCTGATCAATGTGTACAAGTACCTGAAGGGAGGGTGTCAAGGGGATGTGGAAAAACTCTTTTCMGTTGYCCCGTGTGACAGGACAAGAGGCRATGGGCAGAAATTGAAGCACAGGAAGTTCTGSCTGACCGTGAGGGGGAATTTCTTCCCTGTGAGAGTGACGGAGCACTGGCACAGGTTGCCCAGAGAGGTTGTGGAGTCTCCTTCTGTGGAGATCTTCAAGGCCCACCTGGATGCAACCCTGTCTGCCATGCTGTAGGTGACCTGGCCGAGCAGGGGGGTTGGGCTAGATCATCTCCAGAGGTCTCTTCCAACCTTATTGATTCTATGAGTCTATGAAGCCAAATTTTTGTTCAGTTCATGCGATGTTCCTCTGACACTCTGAATGTAAAAAGTTTTGAAGTGAAAGTAGGAAGGGTAGAAGCTACAAACTCTTATTCCACAGTGTAGCAGCCATCATTCTTTACAGGGGTGACCATGCCTTTTATTGCTGTTAACAGCCTTGGATGTAGCATTTAAGCAGTGTATAGAACTTACGCAACAATTACAGACAGCTGTATGGAATGTAGATGATGCTCACCTTATATTCCATCTCTATTTGTAGGAAATCTTTAACTGTGGAAAGGCCTCATTCTCCTCTCGTATCTGCATGGATAAGTTGAATTACCATAGTTTGGAWTTGAATTGCGCAATATAAGAAAGAATGTGAAGCTCATAACATAAGCCATAGAAGAATTAGGCATGTAATGTAAATTAACAAGGTAGGCTTGCCCATCACATCTCAAGCCATGTAATTTTTACTGGATGGTYCAATATTGCAACCATACAACACACAGAAACACTACTGCCATAGTGTGCGGACAGAACATTTGGTTGCCTGTTTTTCACTCCATGGGTCATATTCAGCTGACTCATAGCAGGCAGCTCCATGAATGTTGCTTTAATCTCTCAGTTGTAGGGATGGCCTTCAAACTCATCRGAGCCTTTATGCCTGCATGAGACTGTAGATATGATTGCTCATCTTGGATAGGAGGAGCTCTTGTCCAAGCCCAAGAGCTATGAGAAGATTTTGCTATGCAATACTAACTTCAAAATCTGTTGGTATTTCTGAAGGGAAAAAAAGTTCTGACTGCTGCCTGAGTTTATGAGATCTCTGCTTTTTCTCCCGGAAACTGCCTAGGGATACATGTATAGAAGCTACAAGACAAAAAAGTTATACTATGAAAGGCAAAAGTCCAGGAATTCTCCTTGCAAAAGTTCAGCGCAGAGTTTTTTRTATCTTCTGAGAAAAAAAAAATAACTTTTACTAAAACAGTGATCTAAATTAAAGTATTTTTCAGGAGGAACTTAAGGCAGAGAGATGTCATTGGGAATGGATAACTTCAAAGCTAGAAAGTGAGGTTCTCCTTAAAGCCTAGTTTGTTTGCTGCTCTTCATATTTCCATGGCTTCCAAAATGTGTAAACTGGTCTAATTAAAATAAYCTTAAGCAATGATATTTAGTAAAGAGAATCTGTGAAGAAGAAGAGATTAACATAGCAGTTAGCCTGTGCATGGAGTAGAGAGTACAAATGTTTTTCCTGTTCATATCTAATAGCTCTCTGAAAGAGCTGAATCGTGAGAGCTKGGGCAGGGTTTCATGTCCTCCATCTTTCTGCATAAGAATAGTAAAATGTAGTTTCAAGGAAGAACCTCAAACAAATTTACCTGCTTACTGAGAGGGAAAAAAGAGCTCTTAAGGAAAAGAGTAYATGTGGCGCATCTCTGTTTCTGTGRAGGCCTACATAGTACTACAGAGTGCCTCCACATGAGAGAGGGAGAGATCAGCCTAACGGTCTGTTGTGGCAAAAGTGCAGATATTGCCAAGTTTGCTAAATTTCTTGCCTTATATAAGCTTGCAAATACCATTTTTTATATATAATTTGAAGACTGCTATATTGTTTTCCTTAAACTCATRCCAAAAAAATATTTACCTCTTTCCATGGTTTACTATTTCTTGGGGTGTCGTTAGTTTTAAGGAACACTTAACATGCTGTATAATGCGTATAAATGCTTACAAAGCCTTCTTAACTTCTGGGGTCTCAGCCTAAAAATTATGTATAAGTGAACATACTGCATCCTCTTAGTGAACTTGAAAAGACAACCAACATGAAAAATCATCTGAATTCTACAAAATATCAGCTGGGATTCACTGTTCAAATATCAACTGATCAATATCTTGGTAACATGAATGAAAGTAGCAAAGAATCAAGATGGTGCTTTTTAGTGCTAAGTCCAGTGTTTCCACAGGCTTGATTACCTGCATTTTATTAAACAATGAAAACTGAAGCATAAATAAAAACAAAAGCAGCATATGACATTATCTACTTCCAACAAACTGAACAAGTGACTTAAAAGAATAAGAAAAAAGGGAAATTAATTCTGAATAAATTTTGATGTTCCATTAAGATTGGACCAAAAGAATCTCCATTTGGTAACTTTGATGAATACCAGGGAGAACAGGACCTTTGGGTTGGGGCAGGTTATTCCTTCTCTCTCTCTCTCTCTCTTTTTTCTTTCTTTCTTTCTTTCTTTCTTTCTTTCTTTCTTTTTTTTATTTTTTTTTTGTGACAGCAAAAACAGCAATTTTATTTAAGTAGCATCTTCATCTGCTCCATCAACATCTTAAGCTCACAGGAACGTTAATCATAGCCGTTTGGCTTTGGTTTATCCTGATTCCTGAACCTAATACTAGTCAGTGGGCTAGATTAGTCACCCCCTTGTGTTTTGTAATCAATTCCATCTTATCTTAGAGCTCCCAAACTGTTGCAGACTCGCTTTTCTGTCAGCTGGCTACAAGCAGGGTTATTTGTCARTGAGGTATACTCTTGAATGTCTGTGGAGACCAGGTCCTTATTACGTAGGTTCATGGCAGAGATGCAGGAAGTGTGTCTCTTAAGTAAAATAAATCCTGATAGGAGGGTAGATAGATGTTGCCAGGCAGCTTGAAGCTGAGTTGGAATGAATTTGGTTGCTTGTGTACCACCTCAGGATTCAAAGGTAAAGTCTGTGTCTGTACATATTTGAGAGACCATCAATAAGCTCACAGTCTCTGGTCATTCATCTGGGTTTAAACTAAATGACGATGCTTAACATGGTGCTAAGCCCAATCTCACAGAATCACAGAATGGATGAGGTTGGAAGGGACCTCAGAGATCATCTAGTCCAACCTCCCTGCTCAAGCAAAGWCACCTAGAGCATGTTTGACAGGGTTGCATCCAGATGGGTTTTGAATATCTCCGGAGAAGGAAACTCCACAACCTCTTTGGGCAACCTCTGTCACTCTCACAGTGAAGAAATTCCTCCATATATTCAGGTGGAACTTGCTGAGTTTCAGTTTCTGCCTGTTGCCTCTTGTCCTGTTACATGGCACTACTGAAAAGATTTCAGCCCCATCAGCAGGGGGCTTTCCTGGTTTAGGATGAAATTGGGAGTGTAAAAGAGAAACTTATACAAAACATCCAATTAAGAGGGAAACTTCTGTAATACACACAGAGGCAGAATTAGAGACAAAACTCCTTTGGATCTGCATCTGATGGTCAAAACTGTCCTTCTTATCATAAGGTGAGTCCAAAACAGTGATCCAAACAGCACTAATAGGGAAAAGTTTGCACCTGAAATACAGTTTCAGACTATCAAGACTGATATGCAATTTTGCAGAAATTAAGGACTTTATTAAACATTTTCCAAAGCACATTGAGCTGCTAGGTGCACAAATCTCAATTAATAGAAAGCATCCAGCACATGCCACATTTTAAGACAATATTTGAGTAGTCAGGTCACCATTGTTGAGAAGCTCTTTGGAACATGAGTCACCCACTCATTCTTGACCTGAGAAGGATGTAATGAGCTTACTTACAGGGTCACCACTACTGAGATAAGGGGCCTTCCAGGTAGAGCGCTTCATTTATGCACCTCCTATCTCTATTCTTGGCACTCAGCCAGGATGCCCACAGGGTCCCACCTGTAGCAGAAATTAGACAGGTTCTTCTAGTTTTCTTCTGCCTTAAGCAACAGACGCTTAACCACCATCTTAACTCATTTTCACACGAGCTGCAGGAAGCTGTCAGATGGTAACATTGTTCACTGACAGGTGAAGCTGTATATGGCATACACTGACTTACATAAAGTATTGAATATTTGCAAAATTATGTGCTGGCCTTGAGGAGTTTTCTGGGTAACACCTAGAAGGAAAGACATAGAGAAATACCTTTCAGTATGATAATATCTACAGAATGGAATAAGCTTCCTTGGCACAGACTTTCCTCAGAAAATCCTTTGAGGGTCTCTGAGGTCAGCCACCTTCTATTGGCAAGCTATATAACCTCCTGTCATTTCCTAGGCTAGATTTCTCTGATGCCTTGCACATTGACTGGCTGAACAGTGCACACATTAGCAAGCTGGTGTCTTAAGCGTACTCCTATTCAGCACCTGCCCTTTGAGTGGATGGTCTCAGAGAAACGAGAGAAACTGGAAAAGTCAGACGAAAGTTATTGAACAGAGAGACAAACATATCAGATATCAAGTGAAGCAAGCAGTGTGCTCTCAAGCCTTGCATATCCTGGGTCAAAAGGGTCAGAAACAGAGGCTGTTAATCAAAGTGAGAAATTAAGGCTGTTTCAAAACTATTCTGTTAGGCAATATTGCATTGTAGCTGTGATGTGCTTTGCTTTTGGTTGTGCTTTGCTCAAGACTCAGGCAGCTTTGAATAGCAACACAGCAGGGGTTGTATAAAGTAGATACAAGTCACAGCAGAGCAGCTATATAGAAAAGCAGGAATGTGAAGATAAAAGGCAAGAACAGCTGTCCTGAGAAGGTGAGGAAATTAAACCACATCCTTTCTACAATAGGCAAGACGGTGGTGAAAATCTTCCACAGCTACTAATACCTAAAAGCACACACACAGAACTTTTCACCTTCCAAACGCCTCATGGAGACTGTCCATGCAAATCACAACATCTCCATTTCCTGTTAAWCCGCTCTGTCAGTGTACCTTTTGCCTCAGCAGGAGAGGAATAAAAACAGTGATGACTCTATCGTCCTCAGCCAGGGGTGCTAGCAGGACAATCCTGATTGCAAAACCCTTTAGGAGAGCTTGCAAGGTACCACTTTGTGATCCTGAGTAAGGTCAGCTGCTTGTGTGTCATGCATTCAACTCTCACAGCTGTGCATGAAGGCAAAGCCTTGGGATGTGAGCCATGTCGTAGGTGTGAACACTGCTAAGACACTGGTGCTTTCTTTGGTGACACAAGGCCAGAAAAAGCAATAGTGTCCGATCTCTGGAACTGCAGAAACTCAAGAAAGATCCTCCTGTAAGGACAGAACCCTGCATTGAAGAATTTACCTGGAAATTTGTATAGAAATACATTGGGTGGGATGTGTTTACAGAAAGCCTTAGCCCGAGTCATCGTGAAACTATCTATCCCTGTTTCTTAAATATTTGTTAAACAACACCTATGATCAGGGACTGAAGTGACATGCCACTGTAATAGTGCCTATTTGAAGAGGATGAACCAGGTCCAGCAGAGGGCACAAATGAAAGTAACTGTTAATTTTGTTACCATGGCGGGAGTAACTATGACTCTCTTAGTTCCTAACTGGGCTTGAATCGGCTGTGCCACCTCCCCGTGGTCTCGCCGGATACCCCTACCAGGGGAACCGAGTGCACAGCCGTCCCAGGTTTGTGATGGTGGCGACTCGTAGTTGCCTCCGCCCTGCCGCAGAATCGGTTGATTCTCGGCAGTAAAAGGGGGGCCTAATTGGCCTTATCGGGTTTCACGGTCCCCCCTCCAAGCCATTGGCCCAGTGGCGATTCGTCAAAATTTGGGCACGGTGGCGGTCCCGACGACCGTCACCGACCTGGCTCTGACCCGCTTGGGGAACGGGTCATCCAGACCTTACCGGACGTGACACGGCATGCCCCTACTTGGAGCAGGATCGGCTTTGCTTGCCTGCCCCGTCGGCTAGTCGAGCGAGTGATGGCTGGGGGAGACCTACCCAGTGGTTCCCCCCCGAGCCAGTGTCTGTGCTCTCCCGGGCGTTGTAGCAGGACACGGGGCCCTGTGAGGTCCCCTGGCCTCGCGTGAGGCAGCAGGGACCAAGTGGTAGTGCAGCCTACCGCCTGACCTAGCTCAGTAGTTCGGGCGTGCTGCTTACCCCTTTGGCTTCAAAGGCAGAGCAAAATTCTTCACACGGACGGTGAGTCTGCTCATTTTCTGGAACCGCTGATACCCCGTCTATGCCTGCTTGTCTGTGTGCTGGAGGGACCCTGCTGGGATGAGGCACGTCTGTGGGGCTTAAGATCGGGCAGCCCAAATACCATCGGCTGCACCACGCCCCGGTTCCAGATTCCATCCGAGCGCAGACGTTGCTCTCGTCACCAAATGACGCTTCACCGGACTTGACTCAGGTGGACGGGCCGCCTTTATAACCAACCCGGAAAAGGAACCGAAAGGTTCGTAAATAACCGTATTAACAAAGGTTAACACTTGGTAAATTAAAATAAACCAAGCCCTTCATGAGGATTTCCCCTTATGTACACAAAGACCACAGCCTAAGGATCTTGGTACTCCCGTAACTAACTGCAGGCACCCCTAACCATTTCAGGCAGTTTTAGATGTCTTCTTAGCGTATTAAAGAACATACTCTTATCAAAGGGCCATTGCAGCTCCTGGTCTCTGATGCAAGTGAGCACCAACAGCAAAGCTGCATGTGAAGCTGATACGAATTTTAACCATGTTCTGTGGGTTGTGAAGTCTGGTCTCATACCTGCTACTATGAATGCAGAGGAAACTTCTTCATAAGGCACTTGCCCTGTTTCAGGACATTTCAGCRTTTATGTACACAGAGAAGGAAGGAGGTTGGAAGCTCAGCCAGTGCAATCTATGTTCTGGGGATAAAACAAGGAATTCAGCCCCTTGAACTGATGACAGTGTGTTTTGGAAGACAGGGTAAGGTTACAAAGCAAGGTGACAAATATTGAAAAAGCAAGAGCTGGCACCAGTGTGCACAGATGTATTTCAGGACATGTGATGGCATGTGAAGCCCTCTAGAAAGGARGAGTCTCCATTTCTCGATAGGGGGGTTAGCAGAGCACAGGAGGTGGGGGAGGTCAGATATCCTCACCCAGCATGGAAAAAGAAGGAGCTTGCACTTAAGTATGTGTTCACTTGCATCTTATCTTGTTGCTTTCATGACTGACCTAATCAAAACCCTAGCTGTGAATATACCTGATCGTTCTGGGCTGGATGATTCAGCCGTGTGGGGTCACAGCCTTTAGTTGAAACAACCAGCCAGCTGCTTCAACTTAATTTTGTGCAAAGGTTTCCAAGGCAGTTGAGGGCTTCTTTCAGCCCTTGCTGTACACAGTGGAAATCCAGGTTTGGGGATATGTCGCTTCATTACACTGTAACTGGAGAAAATGCCGTAACTGGAATGTTCATAGCCAGAGAACTATGAACATTTAGGGTAAGACAAAAAGAAACTATGATAAATTATGAGGTCCCACTCTAATCCTGTAATGCACTACCAGCACAGAGTGTGTCCAGATAAGCAACAGARATCTGCCACCTACCCAATTAGTTATTATTTTTTTTTAGTTAAAAGAAATACCTTAGACTAACAGCAGATTTGGAATTGCCTGGATTGGGGAATTTACATGTCCTGTAACAATGCAAAGTTCTCAGAGATGATGCTGCAGTGTATGAACTATTGTAATTTTATACTTATAAGTTGTGTAAGCATTTTTATTGGAGAATATACTAAATAAGAATATACTAAATACCTAAATCTGTTTTTGCACTTTATGTTCCTTTGTTTCAGAATTTGTCCCAATTTGCTAATTGCTGCAAAAAGTGAATTTTTCAATCACATCAATACAACTCTGGAACTTCGAATTTTAGACAACTGAGAAACTAATAAAGAGTTTCAAGGTGAAACTTGGGGGTTTAGGAAGATGTCAAAGTTTGATTTCTATTGCGTTTCAATTTTGAATTGTAGAATTCCTGTAATTTGGAAAGTTTGGTGTCTAGCTGGCTCCCTTAATTTCTT
>NW_028186387.1:45570-72530 GCF_003343005.1 Rhea americana
CTTTTCTTTTCTTTTCTTTTCTTTTCTTTTCTTTTCTTTTCTTTTCTTTTCTTTTCTTTTCTTTTCTTTTCTTTTCTTTTCTTTTTTCTTTTTTTAATTTTACTTTCAGGCAAAATGACTTCTTTTGCTGTTCCTAACAATGCAGTTTACAGAGGGATTCAAAGCCTTGTGGATGTGCTGGGAAGACCTTCAATGCCTTCGCTGGACATGTGATTAAATTGGCTGATGACATAATGACTGGTAAAGGCTCAGAAGGTTCACAGTCACCCTCCAGCAAAAACAAACAACAGCAGTGCCCCAAATTTATATGCAAAAGTTCAGTATGTATGGCTATCACTRTCATTGAGCAGAAAAACGAACCACGTGGAATACAGTAGATATTTGCTTATCTATCTACTAAATAAAGAAAATACAGCATAGGTTGAGGAGGATGAAAATGGAGGAAATTTTCTTATATTTCAAACTGTTATCAGACTCTTGCTTAAAAAAGCAGAAGAAATGTACCATACACTGGGAGCAGAGCCTATGCAGACTCACACTGAATGACAGCAAATTTATATTGTCTCGAGGCAAGCAATCCTACTTTTTGTAGCATCATAAAAGTAGAAGGAGAAGATGGTTGAAGGGGAAGAAGGGAATTTGAAATATGGAAACAGAACAAAATCCCATACCTCTCCTTAAGTTTTCTGGCATTCTCATTTCCATACATATCTGGAAATGTAAGTTTCCACATACTCTTTTGGGGTACAGTATTATTACAATTATGTAACAGATCCCCCATCTAAGGCAGGTGCAGGTGGGAGTCCAGGTGCTCTCTGAAGAACTGGCAGTACAAAATTTGTGCAGAGGATCAGCAGCCAGCATTAGTGTAGACCAAACTGGTCAGGCAGCTCACTTCCTCAGCTTGGTCTGAGGCATGTGTAGTTGAAGGAGGACAAAATATAGAAATGGCATGTTTTTTTAGAAAGTGGCATGTTATTTAAAAAGCAACACCCTTCTAGAGTGCTGCAGGTTAAGGACATACTATTCAAGCCTTACTAAACTGTGTCATGCAGACACTAAAGAGGAAGGAGAAGAGAGCAGGGAGATGAYGAAAAGAAGACAATTTTCTTACAGGGTAAGAAAGCTGAAGAAGAGGAGCAGAGGAGTTGGCTTTTCCTGGAACACCTGTACATATTGCAGAGAAGCAGGAGGTTGTCCTGAAAATGTCAATTTAATATCCCCACATCCTTGGCCCAAGGGGAAAGATTGAATCCAATGTTTAATTCCTACAGGGATTCCCTACCTGGCCCAAAATGAAAAGCAAATTCAGCACTGGTGAAGCAGCCTGTAACTCAAAACTAAGCTCTAAGCAAATTCCACTAGGCATTGGCCACATTTTGGGTGCTGGGTGTCATGATCAGTAACTGCAAACTGCTAGCAATAGCCCCTTGCAAGCCTCAGGATCACATAGCCTTCTGTCCTGCTGCACAGAGCGTCCTACAAAGACAGACACTGGCATCACCCCCAAAACACCAAGGGACTCCTGCATCAGGTATTTATACCTCTTTTTCTTTGCTGAGGAGGATCCCAGTTACTATGCCCCTTGGAACTGAAGCTGATACAAGAGGAGCAGAAGAAGCTTATTTGTACCAAGACACTAGTTAAAACCAGGACCTCAGATCAAGTGAGGTGTTCCCCTTTAGGGTTTGAATTTATGTCCGAAGCTTTGTCATCATTTCTGCAGGCATTTAACAGAAAGGCAAGCAGAAGAACCCACTGCAGAGACACACAGAGTGGAAGTTCAAGAAATCTGAAGAAAGTAGGGAATGAATAACCCAGCCCTCTGGCTTTCCATGCTCCCAGGGAGCTGGATTTTCCCTCATTGTAATTGCACTGTATCTATCTATCTGTCCATTTGTCTTCACACCACATAGAAACCACTTATCCATGTGTATAGTCCAGACAGTTCTGACACTGTCTGTATCTCTTGCCATTTCAAAAATGCATGTTATCACTAACCAAAAAAGGTCCTTGGGTATACCACAAAAGACTAGAACTCAAGGCAAGGAGTAGTTAGATATAGGCAACTGCTGAGGTAGGGCAATTTGGCTCTCAATGAATTCAGAGCAAGTTGCCAGGAGAAATGGGGACCGGAGGTATACTTCCACTCATGGAAGCTAACTGAAAATAGATACCACAAGAGTAATACCTGTGGATATACAATTGCCAGATTGCCTCCATAAAGATAGGCCTTCATAATGCTCTGGGAATCTTTGCAAACAGAAATTAAACATACAGAGTAGATGAGGAGGAACAGGGAAACTGTTTCTTACAAGAAACAAGTGTGAGGGAGCAGTGATGGCCAGATGCTCTGCAATGAAGGTAGGCCAGGAGAGGAGCATGGTAGTCAGGCAGGTACAAYGAGCGGGGTCACCAGTAAGGAGCTGAGATGGGGAGCAGCACGTCTGGATCAGAATCAGGGCCAGAGTCAGTCACCAGGGTCAGACACAGCCCAGTGATCCCCCAGCAAGTCCACAGTGACAAGGCAACTTTTAGATCAGGTCAGGAGGCTGAGCTGAGGGGCCTAGATCAGGATTAGGATTGAGGAGAAGACGACCAGGCAGAGACGTAACTGCTTCATGGCTGTGATGTTGCCACAGGTAKCAGTGCCTCTTCGACTTAAAAACAGCTCCCAAGGGCAATGAAGAGCAGGTCTTTGCTTCTAGTTTTCTTCACAACAACTCTTATTAGCAATGAAGCTGATCTTGGGCTCAGCCAGCTGAAATCCTGGAGGTGGGGCATGCTCAGGGCCCCAAGAACAAGTAGTGGTCTTATGGTCTTGGATGTGGTCTTGGATGCTGAGGCAAAGCACTTTTAGAACAAACATACCGTATCTTTAGCTCCATGATATCAGAGGTATTGTAACTTTTCATAGTACCCAAATGACATGTAACTTTGGAGCATGCAAGCATGTAACGTATTTATCAATATAGGCAGGCCACAAATAGTGAGGCACTATTCATTTCTCATCTCCAGTAACTACAGATTTCTCATCTCCAATTATGCTTTGGGCTTTTAAAAAAACCCGTACTATAGACGGGCAACAGATAACCCTCCAGTGCTCTGAAGGAGCAGTCCAAATGTAACTAATAATTTCGGTAGCAGGAGCCCTGTAAGGTATCTACAACACCAGGTGCCATATGAACAGCATATCCTGGCCTAGCACCCTTGGCAATAAGCCACCTTCCTATATGATGCCACATCTGTCCTTTGCTCTCACACTTTCTCCGGCTACTGTGATCTGAAATCCAGAAGTGAACTTCATTAGCAGGATCTTTGGCCTCTTTCCATTTTTACTTGTGAATGAGGAAACCCATGAAGAAGGAAGGGCAGGACTAGAAAGACCATGATAAAACTATGCTTAACAAAAGTACTTCTTCTTGGAGGACTGCAAGCGTTAAAATCATTAGGGCACACAAAAGCTCTGTGATATAAGAGAATCACTTCATGCACCGCTGAGATATATTCATTACTAGGGGAAAGCACAGCAGCTGTTTAGCCAAGTACAGTAGCAGTATGTAGCAATTTTATGCTAAAAATGCTTTAATTGGACCTTTGGGGGAATTGAGAAAGGCAGAATGTAATTACTTGAGCTGGAATTTATCCAGCTCAACCAAAACAGCTTATTCATGGAAAAATTATTATGGGAGTTTCCATAATGAATTCCATCATGCAAAAGCACCAAGAACACTGGGTTGACATTACCCATAAGAAGCTACTCATGCTGTAGAGGAATAAATTAAATTCAGTTTTCAAATATAAGATAGCTTCAAGAGGTCGATCGCATATAGGTAAGTGTGATCTTTGAAAGATGTGAATCAATATATACCAGCTGGCTTCATCAGAGGAAGAGAGACAGTTATCCAATAGGCCTGGTCAAGGTCAAGGTATGTTTATTAGTTTGGTTACAGCATGAGCATTTTATTTAAAATAAAATAAATGYTAACTTTTCATTGCCTTGAGTACCCTGAAGGTAGCTATCATGTGGTAGATGCTCAGATGTCTATTGAGATGTGACCTGAAGTAATTGTCAGATCGTCAGCTAGTGAGCATGTCCTCATCTCAATTGCTCTACAAATTTTATACCAGATGTGGTCGATTTCTTAATTAAATTAAGTYAGTTAAAGAAATTTTAAGCTAATTGATGAAGTTAAGCCTCTATTAGACTAACACAAGAATGCTGTACACAAATTTACCTCAGAATAAACCRGTTAAGTGAGACAAGCTGAAATGATCCTGCTTTCTGTATTTACTTAAAGAAAAATATGTACAAACTGAGTCCCCAGACCTTCTTTTCAGTAGCAGTGTCTTTGCTGATTATTTACCTGTATAACAGGTCTAGCTATCTATGCATACCTAGGTAAATAATGAGCCATCTGAGCTCCAAATACTGTTTTGCCAGCAATTAACAKCATGGCATATTCAGACAAAACAAGTTGATGTGGATTGTGCTAACAGAAGCAACCCTGGACCTGAAGCAATTTGCGTAGTCTTTACTTACCAGATCTGAGAGCTTGTCAGATTTGTTTAGAAGTGAATTCAATTGCAAAGAGTAATTTAGAGCACATCCTCATTGCAGGACGCTTTGCTGTTAAGTAACAATGGACCATATTATAGGACACAGAGTCCAGTTCCTAAGACAAGTAAAATACTTTTATTGTTAGAAAGCTACTGTCCACTTCTGCAAGCTATCACCAGGGTTTTCTGCGCTTGCTGTTCAAGCTAAAGCGATAATACCATTCACACTCCTCTTTTAAAAAATATGTTTTTCGTAAGCATAAAGCAAGGYCTGATAATTACAAGCTTAATAAAAACAATGCAAAAAATGCAAAGGGAATACTAAAAATCTTTTTGKTTATACCCAAATATGCATTCTTTTATAGACCAAGGGGGCCATGGGRCAATCTCTCAGAGGTCATGTACCTCTGGAGTTCATAGAAACTTTCAGCTTACATTAACGAATTACAGTTATGTTTGGTTAATGAAAGTTGGATGTCCCATTCATCACTTCAGATCTCAGAGGTGCTTTTAAGAATTTGATCCAGTTAATGTGCACTTTGGCTTTGATCCAATGAACATCTCCATGAGACATATGGATTGACAAAGCTGATGACACTGTCCCAAAATTGGCTGAGTGGTGACAGTGGACAGCTGTTACACAACTCAATGCTGAAAGTTGAACTCGTTTCATCTGCAGCCAGAGAGGGATTTGCCTGCCCTCAGAACATCTTAACGGAGAGAAAACAGGGACCCCGACCAAAGGAAATGAGAAGATGATTGGCATAAAAAAGATAAATCAGCTCATATTCTACAGAGGATGATGGAATTAATCTAGACAGACAGGCATACACCTTTTCTGGGTGAAAACTTTACTTTCCTAAGTGCTTAGTGCTTTCTTCCCAAAGCTGATTTTCACACAAGGGACTATCTTGGCTAAGTCTAAAGAAGAAACAAAATGTTTAAAGGTATTTCAGAAATACTGGACCAAATTCAGTACAAAGAAGAGAGGAGACAGAGTTTTCCCTAACAAAACAGTTGTCCTGCTAGCACAAGTTGTACAGCTTCACTTAGTTCCCTTTCTCTAAATATGAGATATATTCCAGAAACATAAAGCTTGGTGGAAAAYAGAGAAATTATCTCAATACTCTTTCCTCTAAAAAGTCTGTTAAGAAGAAAGGAAAAGAAATGGACATTCAAAATAGAGTTCTGCAATGCCAGAAGTTGCACGAAMAAGAAATGTACAGCCAAGATCACAGAGGTAACCTTAGCTCAACTCCATGTAGTATGAATCATCTTCCAGACTTAGCACTAGGTGTATTATGATGAAAGAAACTGTCGTAGCGTAATCCTGTGACACATGCCACAGCAGCTGATACCTCAAAGAATTACCTATTGTGAGAATAGGCATCACCAAAAGAGGAAGCATAATGCATGTCTTTCTTCCACACCCCCACAGCAGAGAAGGAGATTTAATTTCTCCAGAAGCTATAATGGTCTGCTCCACAGGTTAAAGTCAGATCCTGGTCTTCAGAGGTTGTCAGCAAAATGTCCATTAAATTAAATGAGATCAAAACAGGGCCTTTGATCACAATGGATGGATCTGGCTATCAAATAAATACTACCAAGCATTTTTTAWTCCAGTCTTTGTACCTCTGCCTGATTATGTCTATTGCAGTTGGCTCCTGGATAGAGGCTATGAAAAATAGCCTTGGGGATGAGGTCTGAACTCTGGGAAACATCTGAACAGGGAGTGGCATGAACCTATGGAATGAGCTTATGGTAAGAATATATGCTAAAACACTGTTAGACTCTTGGGATACTTCTTCACCTCAGTTCACTGARGACAGCGAGCCAAAAACAAAATGCGGGATAACAAGGCAGCTGGTGATTTCTCTAGAGCTGAATAGGCTAGAGAAATGAGATTTAAAACAGGAGTCAATATCCATACTAAAGAAATATGGTTATGATCCGTTATCACAGATTATCCAGTTCAAGCTCAATGGGCTTCATGGTCCATTTCCAACCTCTGTAGCAGGAAGCTGAGATGTCCTTGAGATGACGTTACAACTGAAGGAAATGAGGAGTGCTAAACAAACTGAATGTGACTGTTGGGGACCTGGAGGTAAGACAATACCCTAGCAATCAAAGATGAATATTTAGGACAGTCTGAAAATGACAAAGCTGCATGACTACRTACAACGTACTGTTTAGTGCTTCTGCTAGAGCTGAGCAAGTCTGTGAAGAGAAATACGGAGTATAGTGTTTCGTGATCACTGGAGCTTGGACCCAGCTGACCCACAAGAGCTTTCCTAGATGCATTGTCCCATAAAGATTTTCTGCTCTTGAAAATCAGGACAAGACATCAGCTCAGCTTTGGAGGCCAGACAGGCTCTCAGGTAGTGTGACATGACTGAGTATTCCATCCACAAACATATCATAGCACAAAGAACCCATGAGATTGCATTCTGGAGAGCTTGAATATTCAGCATTCTTAGAAACCACTCAGTATTCCTGGAAACAGCCATTTAAAATTGCAAAAATACAGCCGATGCTTTTTACAGKAGTGACAAATGCAACTCCACAGGCCACACCCAAGGGCTGACCACCTGACAGATAAATTTGCTGTTTTGGCAGGCTGAGCTCACCTGAGGGATGGACTCACTAGATAAGAGCTAGCATAGCAGAGTGTCCTTAGGAGGACAAAATGAAATGCCCAGAGGATTGGCCAGAAAAGAATGACAATGCAAATTATGTCAATGTGGCACAGGTCGCTTTATATAAAGTTACTCTTTAGAAAAAGGTCTAGAAGTCTTCAGTTTAATAGGTTCCTCAGAGACTTTAAGCATAAATCACAGGGACTGCTACTCAGTGGGAAGAAATCGAAGTTGGTGGAGCTGAGCCGGTTTACACCTGCTAGGAATCTCGCCTCCTGAGTCAAGAGCACATTTTGTCACACAGCTATTACAGAAGCATCTGCTGGAAAGAACTACACAGTGTGCATTTCAGAAGCAATTGTGTTCAACCCTTGCTGCCTTCTGGCTGTCAGCACTCAACTTAAAAAGAGCTACCGGGCTCTTCAGCTACCCTATGCTCCACAATGCCTTCAGACTCGGGAAGTAGGTCACCAGCATCCTGAAGTCCAGTCACAAAGAAAATCATCCACAGCCTTAAGGATTAGGAAGGGGAGGGTAGATAACTACAGAGATTGAAATCATGTTTGATATCCGCTGGAGTGTCTGTATCCAAAAAGAGCCAGAGAGCTGGGAAACAAAAGCTTTCACACAGCTAGCCTGCAACAGGTGGTAAAATTGTAATATGTTTGACTTTGCAGAGCCTCCACAGCTCTGTTGCCATGGAACAAGGAAAATGTTTCATTTCTATTTGTGTAGAATCTCTAAGGAGGAGAAAAAAATCACGTGCATTTCTGTGCTGGGGAAATGCAGATTGATAATCTCACTATTGTTTTCACTTCCTATGAATTAATCTAGACCAGAATTTTTTGCATCTAGTTTGAGGTGGCATTTTAGAAAGAGAAGAATGAAAACACTCCCCTTCAACAACAAAGAAACATTATTTGGATATCATTGAGAATAGTGAGGCATCCCTGGCTTAAGCAATGTATCCAAAGAGATTGCTTTGTATGCAAATCCACAGGCTAGTTTCAATGAAATGTGGAATCAAAATTCATGTCTGAGACTAAGTTTTTCTAGTGTTGGGAGATAGTGTCCCTGCGGAGGAAATGATGCTAGGTTCTTCAACTTTCATTTCAAAGAGACCTTGCCAATGAAGCTCTCATTACAGTCAAAATAGACACAAATGCATAGAAAATGAGGCTGCATCAATTTTGGTGCTTAAGGAACTACATAGTTTCAGTTGATTAGAATATTGATTCTCACTGAAAACTGCACAGCTGAATTACATTGTTGCTGCTATTCCTATTCCTCCTGTGAGACCTTCCATTTCATGCTCTTTGTTCTTTCCCCTCCTTTCCAAGACCCCTCTTTTCTCCTGAATTATGGGACATCCTGCTACAAAAAGTCCATTTTGTTGCCTTTGCTGTCTTCCACTCGCACTTGATTTGGGGTCAAACTTAAGTATATCACCCTCACAACTATGCTTTGCAAATGTGAGGCAGTGCATAAGCAGTAGTGAAGACAAAACTTTCCTGCAAATGCTAGGACAGAATCTTAAGCAGAGATAACCATGGAGTTCCCAGACTCACTGTGAATACATGTCCATCCTCTGGCGTGGACTACATCTGAGACCCATGCAGCATGCTAAAGACAAACAGAGCATTTGTGTAGTGGTTTGACATAGTGACACTCAACACTTCAAAGCTCTTATATATAGCAATATTAGATAGATAGATAGAGAATATATATATTGAAGGGAAGTACATTCTCACCTGCCATTTCAGGGGCTTAGGCCCCTTTTTGATTTGCCTTAACTCTACAGGGAATCCTGGAAAACTTCTTGAGTTGCCTGTGCACCTGCTTCTCCCATGGACATAGAAGCAGGGATCATAAGGGTAGCMTGAGATTTAATTTCTCAGCATTCACTGAGATGCTGAAACAGACAACACTGGTAATGGTTTGTACTCAGCACTGACTGGGCTAAGGTACCAGCTATTCAATTTGCGAGTAACTCCATTGACTTGGCTGGGAAGCTCACATACAAGAGTGCCATGTAATTAATCCACTCCTAAGAATCAGAACGTACAAGGTCACCTTCAGTTTTCAAAGCCTCTTAAGTTAGCCTAAGGTAATGTCTGAGAACAAATGACACAACAGAAAAGATTAGAAAGAAGTAAGTGTTTTCCCTTGATAAAATTAGAGCACTTTTCGGAAATACTGCTTGAGCTTTTGGTGACTAGGAACTTGAAATGTCTATTCAAGTTCCTGCTATTTGTCCCACAAATAAATCTAATGAGTCCCCYGTGAAATAAACCATTAAGAAAGCCTTTTTAAATTTGTACCAAAGTAAATGGTTATCTAAAATAGAAACCACAGAGAGGTTCTTAATCAGTTTGCTGTCAGCTGGGAGTGGATATCCCTATGGCAGTATAAGGCTAATTAATTACTCATTTTGCCACATTGCAGCTTCTTATCTAAGCATGAGATTCTTTTCAGTATACACCAGTGGTTGGTTGCTCCTTATCACAGACCATGAGAGTACCACATGAGGGTACTGCACTGAACTCAGCTCACTCTTCATGTGCAGGTGGGATGAAGTGTCCTTCACTAGGGATAAGCTTTATCATACTTAGTGTTTGCAGCCCTAATCCTGCTGATGAAAGGCAACAACTTCTTCAGCAGCTGCAGGTCTCCTGAAGCTGCTATCTGAAGGCTGCTTCCTGAATGGAAAATAAAAAGGAAAATAAGCCTTGAGAGGTATGTGTCTGGGATCAGCTTGAAGCCCAAGAATGAACCTGCCTAAGGCTCCTTATCTTCGGTCAGAGTATGGAAGACAACCAGTACTTCTTATCTCTAACGCTAAATGTAGACCTACGTTATTCTGAGAAATGGGCCTCGTCAGCAGGTTGCCCTCTTCATAGGGAAGAATTAGCAATTTCAGATGGATTAAGTAAATATTAGTTGGTGTCTTTTAAATGTAGTGGTAATTCTAATATCATTTATTGGAGTTGGTAAGCCATTCCCAGAGGAGCTGCTCTGAGCAGCTAGGGCTGCCTTCTTTCATCAGGCAGGGTGGAGAGAGAGGTGAGAACAGGCAGAAGGCCAGGCTCAGCTGTGAGATATCCGCCCGACGCTTGGAGGCCTGATTAGCTGACACTAATCCCTCACTCCTGGGAGTTGGCTGGAGATCTTCGTTTGGGTATTTTGGGGACAGTGCTCTTCCTCTGCAGCATATGTAGCTGTTTCCACAGCATAATCCTCTGTTTCTTAAGAGAGACAGGTCTGTTCTGCAGAAAAGGAGTGAATTAGTAGTGAATTTATACCCACGCTGGCAATCAGGAGCCATTTGATATCCTCTGATATAACATTCAAGTTTYTTAACATTCAAAGAATTGCAATCACTCCCAAAGTATAGAGATACAAACTTCAACATACTTGCCCTGCACTGAATGCCTCTGAAATACAAAAACAGGTTAGTTTATATAACACTGTCAAATTCCTCCGCAATCACCACACTTCGCTGTTTGTGGTTAAGCATTTCCTATTCTAGTAAATACTATAACATAAAACATTTTATTTCTGAAGCAGGGGCATAATTGCAGGGGCACATAATTTGTGCAAAATGCACAAATAACTCTGCCGTTAAATCTTGATTAGGAGCACATGCCAGCACTCTGCAGGATCTCATGGCCATTGTATTCCCCCTTACTGTGGCTTAGTTAATGGATACTGTGGCTACAGCTTTAAGAAAAGACAGACCGAGTCCCTAGTGGGGAAATATTAAATACTGTGAGGCTATCCCCATGACTACCTAATTAGTCTGGAAGGGACTAAATCCATCCGGTATATATTTAGCCATTATTGGGACAACGATGGCTTAYACGAGTGGAGGCTTTACCTGTCAGCTTTTGATTTTTAGAGCAGACATACTCGGCCATAGTATAGAAGATCCACCAAAGGCTTGTGTTTTTTTTTTTTGGGGGGGGGGGCAATGGAATGCCTTCTGGTATTTTCCCACTCTTCATTTTATTTGTCTCACTGACCCTATTCTCTTTTCCTTTTTTCACAGCCTATCTACATTGAGACTTTGAAGGAGTCTTGAAATGTCTTCACCCTGGCTACTATCTGCAGCGAGTCGGACTGAACAGAGAAGTCTGCTGTAGAACCACTGTTTCTCTATCTCTGGGACAAATTATCCMACAGCATGAGCTAATCTGTGAAGACCACTTGCAGACTCTGGTCTGAAGTGGTAGTCCCTGAAGATCTGCAGTTGGGTAGGCAACCCTACAGTTATTGAAGTGCATTGCCAGGGAAAATGAGAAAAATTGAGAGTCCCCTCTGAGACATTTGGTTAGAGAAGCTGAGACATCTGGCCTGRTGAAGCAGCAGATATTTCCTAAGACAGTTAGAAATGGAGCTGTGAGGGAAGTGTCTGACAGCTGGAGAAGTTGTCATGAGACTGCAGCAAGAGACTCAGGTACCTCCTGTGATGTGATCCTGAGACCTGGAAGTGCTGGTGGATGACAGATTTACCACAAGCCAGCAATATGCCCTTGTGGCCAAGAAGGCCAATGGTCTCCTGGGGTGCATGAGGAAGACTGTTGCCAGCAGGTCAAGGGAGGTGATCCTGCCCCTCTACTCAGCCCTGCAGAGGCCTCATCTCAAGTACTGTGTCCAGTTGTGGGCTCCCCAGTACAAGAGAGACATGGAGCTACTGGAGAGAGTCCAGCATAGGGCTACGAAGATGATCAGAGGGCTGGAGCATCTGCCCTGTGAGGAACGGCTGCGAGAGCTGGGCCTCTTCAGCCTGGGGAAGGGAAGCCTGAGGGGGGATCTGATCAATGTGTACAAGTACCTGAAGGGAGGGTGTCAAGGAAATGGGGACAAACTCTTTTCAGTGGTGCCCGTGTGACAGGACAAGAGGCAAYGGGCAGAAACTGAAGCACAGGMAGTTCYGSCTGACYGTGAGGGGGAATTTCTTCCCTGTGAGAGTGATGGAGCGCTGGCACAGGTTGCCCAGAGAGGTTGTGGAGTCTCCTTCTGTGGAGATCTTCAAGGCCCGCCTGGAYGCAACCCTGTCTGCCATGCTGTAGGTGACCCTGCTGAGCAGGGRGGTTGGACTAGATGATCTCCGTAGGTCTCTTCCAACCTTACTGGTTCTATGATTCTGTGATGACATACAGTCCCAGCAGCACAGACAGGGCAAGGGAGCTATGAGCATTTGGTATGAATCAGACAGGCTACCTGCTGAAAAATATAGGTTTCAGATTAGTCATGGGCACTGCTGCCCTGGTGTCATGTTACACTGCTCCCCTCAAAGAGCTCCTGGTGCACTGAGCAGATTTCACCCCTTTTAAAGGCAACTGCTTGCATCCTTTTCTCAGTGAAAACATGCTTTGCCCTTCTCTTGCATCTACTCCTTCTACATACAACAGTGAGGAGCTGCTCTGTCCATGCATGCACACTCACACTCACCTGTCATTTTCTCTATTATTATGTCTTGGCAAAGATGCAGACATGGCATAAAGTAACCAAAAGTGAGGCAACCAGGACTCTTACGACAAAGACTTCAAGATTTCTTTCATATCCATAGCATAGGATGGTTTTAAAAAGATACACTTGCATTGTTTGAATGAGCTGTGAACTAGATAGCTGAGGGTATTTATCTCCATTTTTATCTGCTTCATGTTTCATTGGTTTTGGGTAGAGTGAGTCTTTCAAAGCTTGCAGATGACATGAATTGGTGAGACTCCTTTGGTCAATTATTTTTGTTAATAATCTCGCCTAATCGTACAGAAGGTGAATCAACAAGCTTCCAGAGAATTATTCACTTTCAGTGCCTCACTGTGTGGTCACTTCTATATGCTCAGAACTGTGTAAATGGTGTTTAAACACGTCTGAAATCATTAACTTCTTCTATGAAGTTAGGTCAAAATAACCTGACATGGTTATTTTCCCCTCTTCCTCTACCCTCCAACAGAGTTGAGAGGCTTCAATTAACGATCCCTTTTGAGAAGTAAGTTATTCACCATTGTGCTTTACAAGCAGTAAATAATTGSTATCTTGCCTTGTCCCAGAGAACTGAGCAAACCGAAGCCCCTACTTCTTAAAAGAGGTCACTCCCTTGGGATTATTGTATCTTTCATTTGAGTAGTTTTAGACTAAAGAAATAGTGTATTTAATTGGAAGTATCTTAAAGGTAAAGTGCACATCAGGAAGAATGATGTGATGGACAAATTTCCCTTTGAATTATACAGGCAGGAGTTTTCTCCTGTGGTGCAAATTTGGTCTGATGCTGTGACTCATACAATGACTTGTAGCTTTTCCAGAACAACCCTACTGAAGTCTCTAAGGTCACCTAAAGACTGATGTGAGACTCATTATTACAGTTTCTGAATCCTCTTCCTGGTGTGGACAACCTGTTGGTAAAGCAAAAGCCTTTCAGGCATCTGATACATCTCTTTTGCCATTTATTTCTAAAGAACTCTCTCATCAGGAAACCATTCTCTGCARTAAAGTCTTATCGTATCTGACCTACAGCCATTCAGCCAGCAAGCAGCAGCCAAACACAGATGATTGACTGGAAGGATTAAGACCAAAGGGAGTTAAGAAACATGAAAACCTAAAAATTCTCCCTTGGGTGAGCTTCTTGTGAATCAGAAAAAAACACACGAGGACTGCAGAGAACTGCCTGGGGCTTTGAGAGAGAGCACAGAGAATGGAAGAGCTGCAGGGTCAGGCTAGATCCCCTAAGCAATGTAAATAAGGCAATTTCTGTATCTGGAGCTGAGTGAGCCACAAGCATTTTAAAATGAGAAAAAATAAATATATGTATGTATGTATGTATATACATGTATGAGTTAAGAGGACCACAGCACACATCTGCACAGCACAGAGTCATTAGCAAGTATGCTTATTTTACAGATGAGTCTGAGAAAACATGAAATAAAGGAGCTTTGGAGAAGGATGTGGCATTCAGTATCCACCTCCAGCAAACAGCACTTGCTATAGATAACAAACAGGAAGGGCTTTCTGGGACAGCTCTTGAGCTAGTTTGAAATGTCAACGGCCCTCAGCAGAATGACACCAGTATACTCAAGCTAACAAGGTGGTTCAAATGTGTGCATGAGGAGAGCAGTAAGAGCCTGAAACTTGAGCTCCCCCTCTCACAAAGAATTTATCAACAGAAGGAGTCCTGTGTTTCATATGCAGATTATATCTGGGTCTTACATGATCCCACACACAGAAGCAGTGTCAAGTTGTGTAATGCTTTAGCATTGCTATAGATCTTGGAAGATGAAGCCTAGGGAGAGCACTGGCTGAAATGGACAATCAGATCTACAGAACAGAMGGTTAAGATAGGGTTGTAAGGAAGAAGTACCAGGGAAATTTACGTTAGTCAGTCACTCAGCTGGTATCTGTTTCACTCTACCCAACTTGGTCCAATCCATTTTGATCTCTACTGTAAAAGCAATTTAAAAAAAGATGTAGAAAATCTAAATTCGTTTATCAAGTTAACTGTTTTAGTAGTTCCATAATAACTAAGAAATAGCTTGACACTTGATCCAAAACATAACTTCACATTCAAAATAATAGCAAGCTGGATTTGACTGTCAGGTTAACCAAGTTATTCAGGTATAACTGTACTGGACTCAGGCACTGCATGAGATCAGAGCTGTTAAAGACTGCCAGTTTTTGACCTGTTAAATTTTTTGAAATCCTGTCTAACACTCAGGAGTGTTTCATATTATTTTGGGCTGTTTACATTTATATATTTCACATAATGGATCAAGAGGGWAAAAAGGGGGCTTGTGCTTTTCTCAACACTGAGGACATTAAACACAAACTAAGTTGCAATAGTTAATGTATTTTGAATTAGCTGTTTATTTTAATGCTTTATTTTTGTCTGAAGTTAGCTATAATTTGCAGTTCTCCAGCTTCCACACCCTGTCCATAAGGAGTTGGTATAGCTGGCACCTCTGTAGTGGCTTCCAAGCTAAGGCATACCCAGATCCTTTACTAACACTGGCCATTACCTTCGGTATTAAACTCTAACCAGTGAGAGAATGACACACATTACATTTAGGCATCAGTACAAGGCGGTGGCTGACCTGCGGGCGAGCAGCTCTGCAGAGAAGGACCTGGGGGTGCTGGTGGACAACACTTGACCATGAGCCAGCAATGTGCCCTTGTGGCCAAGAAAGCCAATGGTATCCTGGGGGTGCATTAGGAAGAGTGTTGCCAGTAGGTCAAGGGAGGTGATCCTGCCCCTCTACTCAGCCCTGCAGAGGCCTCATCTCAAGTACTGTGTCCAGTTSTGGGCTCCCCATGACAAGAGAGACACGGAGCTACTGGAGAGAGTGCAGCTACGAGGATGATCAGAGGGCTGGAGCACCTGCCCTATGAGGAACGGCTGCGAGAGCTGGGCCTCTTCAGCCTRGGGAAGAGAAGMCTGAGGGGGGATCTGATCAATRTGTACAAGTACCTGAAGGTGTCAAGGGGATGGGGACAAACTCTKTTYAGTTGTCCCRTGTGACAGGAYAAGMGGCAATGGGCAGAAATTGAAGCACAGGAAGTTCTGCCTGACTGTGAGGGGGAATTTCTTCCCTGTGAGAGTGAYGGAGCGCTGGCACAGGTTGCCCAGAGAGGTTGTGGAGTCTCCTTCTGTGGAGATCTTMAAGGCCYGCCTGGATGCAACCCTGTCTRACACKCTCTAGGTGACCCTGCTGAGCAGGGAGGTTGGACTAKATGATCTCCAGGGGTCCCTTCCAACCTTACTGATTGTATGATTCTATGATTCTACCTTACTAACAGTTAACTAAATTATTATCTAGGASAGAAATATAATTTTGCATCTAAATAAATGTATAAGAGAAATTCATACTGAGCAAGCTGAAATTAGTGACCCAATCTGGAACACACCAGCTTACCATTTAATGATACATGTCATATTGCTCCAGCATTTGCATTCTGTCAGTCCTGATAAGGGGTATCTGCTCAGAGCCCTTTCTCACTAAACCCTAGATTTTTCCAGAAATCTCTTTCAAATATTAACTTAATCTGACTAAAAGATGACAAAGGCACAATGTAGAATATTTTTTTTCACTAAATTCAACTTCAATTTTGCTTTGAATGAGCAGTCAAAGTCATAGTTAATAGCACTCAGAGATGGTTAATSACCACCATCAGCTTTTTAATTTGTATTGAAATAATATTTAGAATTTTCARTTATTGCACTACTTAATCCAAACCTTTGTGCAAGGTATTGTAAAAATGAGAAAAGAAATGAGCTTGACCTCACAGAAGTCAGGTTTTCTCTATTGTGAACAGGAGAGAAAATTCAACAATTCACATTGCTGTTCAATTGTGGAAGTGGCTACTTGTTGATTTCTAGATTGGAATGAGCTCAGCAATTTTAACAATTGTAATATATATATGTGTGTATATATATATATATATATATGTAATATATATTTTTTTTTTCTGGAGTGAGCATTAGTTCTCATTTTCTATCCCCTGCAGGAGGCATACAGTCTTTATATTATTTGTCTTGAAAACAATTCGTAAAGCAACAAATTGGAGGTATTTAGCTCCACAATTGTCCTGACATTTTCTGTAAGCATTTTTCTGCCCACTAACAGCTTTTCATTCCAAAGTAGATGTTCTTTCTTCCATCTCAGTAACCCTGTCACTTACATTTGAAGGGCCATTTTTATGCCTTTTAGATCTTCTGACACATACTGCAGTTCTTATATTAATTTTTCCCCTTCACTGATGGCACTAGGGATATTTGCATTTCTGTACCATCTACCAATGTTTTTCTTTCACTGACAGACTCTGATGGATGCAGTTATAGCTAATTGCTATTCCCATAGCTTTGTTTAAGCAAAACTTAAACATTTTCCTTTATCTGGAATTTAGTGAAAGAGTAAAAAAATGCATAATTCATTCTAATATGAGGATATAGAAGCCATAAAAGCCAAAGTAGCTAAATAACAGCAGATGGAAACAATTCTCATCTCAGAAAAAAACACCAAAGAARTTACAGTTGTTGCTTATCCTGTCAAATCCTGCACAATGACAAAAGTAGAAGTTAGCTTGTGCTGAAATCTGACTAGAAGGTTTTGATCTGAAGTCTTTCAGCCATGACTGAGGACATTCCTAAAAATGTCCTGGTTATTCCTTGTTCAGCCCTGCTCAGCCGCAAGCTGGGTGCTCAAGGTAGATTTTACTGGGTAGTGCTCTGGAGGGTGAGTTCAGACAATGATAACCGTCTGTTCCAAACTTTCAATCTCAAAATCAGGCTGTTATCACCAATGTAAACACCTATCTCTTAGAATGTGCCTATTTCATATTCCCTTGCTTATGCTTCCTTTGAATTACGATTTCAAAGGCTATCACTAGACGTTCAGCTTATGAAAAGAGACTGCAGGAAGAGTTGTGACAAGTAGCCCTTTAATTGGAGGGGACACACTCAGGCTTACTTTGTGTACAGACAGATTGGAAATCTGCTGTATAGAGGTGCTTTGTTCAGTTTGTAATTACAGTTTTTTTACAGTAATTACATAATTTTCTGAACTAAATTCCAGAATTTACTTCAGAAATGTCCTTGTTTATTTTTTTCTCTTTATTTTCTCAGACACTTGCTGGTATCACTGCTTTTTATCTCCCAGGACCTTTGCTCCAGGTGAAAGCGTTGACTCCTTTATAACACTGAGCACACAAAGTGTTGAAACAACCTCACAGGAAATCATTCTGCTTGTAAGACTCCTCCCTCCTTTCCACATTCCCACACATTTCTGATCATCTCCTATATTCATTCTGATGACAGTGTTTACTTTGAATTACCAATGCCCGAATACAACAAAATACACAGATTTAACCTCACTGTCGGGGTCGATTGATGGCAGGCAGTAGACACCACGGGAAACCTACAAAATGCAYCCCCAAAGCCAAATTAATTCTCGGTGCCTAGGAGAAGTATAACCCCCAGGGCGTTTCTGTTTCTAACACAGAATGGAGAAAATCAAGCTGCAAAAAAACACGTTATTCCCTGTTTTCACCATGGATCGTGCATATAACTAAGGAAACGGGAAATAGTGGGAGTTTTAGGCACATCCCCCCAGGCGGTGCGTTTAGTCACGGCAGCTCCGGAGGGCTGGAGCCGGCGCCGGCACGCAGGGGGTGAGGAGGAAGAGGAGGAGGAGAAGGAGGAGGAGGAAGGGTCTAGCGCCCCGCACGGCTGCCCGCCCCYCGCGCCTCCTCTCCTCTTTGSTCTGAGCCTGCCCATGCACACGCGGCAAACGCGTGCACACCCCGCACACGCGTGCAGACCCCGCACACACCCTGCGCATCGCATACGCGTGCACACACCACACGCACACCCCGCACACCCCGCGCACACCCTGCACATCGCATACGCGTGCACACGCGTGCACACACCACACACACACCCCGCACACGCGTGCACACCCCACACACACCCTGCGCATCGCATACGCGTGCACACGCGTGCACACACCACACGCACCCCGCACACGCGTGCACACGCGTGCAGACCGTGGCACGCGTGTGCCGCGCCGTCACGCGGGGGAGGGTGTGCTGGGGCTGCCCTGCCGCGCTGGGGGGAGGCCCCACGGGGCAGGGCTGGTTTCGYCTCCCTTGTGCTTCCCTGCTCCTTTTCCCCAGAGGGGAAGTTGGGCCCCTTCCTAGGGGCTGCTTCCGAGGACGTGGCGAAGMGGGGTCCCTTTTTTGCCAGCAGGATGGTGCGGACCATGAGACCTGATGACATCAACCCCCGGACAGGGCTGGTGGTGGCTCTGGTCAGTGTGTTCCTGGTGTTCGGCTTCATGTTCACCGTGTCTGGGATCAAGGGAGAGACCCTGGGGGACATCCCCCTCCTGGCCATTGGGCCAGCGATATGCCTACCTGGCATAGCTGCCATCGCCCTCACCAGAAAAACCGATGGCTGCACCAAATGGCCCAAGAATAAGTGTCCATGCTGCAAGCAAGCCAAGGACCGGGACATCATGGAGCTGCTGAGAAGCCCCTCTGACCTGGAGTCGGGCAAGGGGAGCTGCAATGAGCTGGCCAAGAAGGCATACCTGAAGGACAAGAGGGTGCTGCAGGGTGATGATTCGGTGTCCATCTGCACGACCACCACCACTGCCACCACCACGGGCGAGTGCAAGAGCCTAATCAGAAAGGTGGAGCAGGAGGAGATATTGAGATACCTGGAGACCTGTTACCCAGAGATGCCAGAGAATGTGTTCGTGGGAGATGGATCCACATTCAGTGCCTTGGAGAAGACAAGCTCTTCTCCCACCAGGAACAATGCTTCCTGCCTGGACATTGAAGACAATGCTTTTGTTGCTCCTAAAGACAGTATCATTGTCTGCTCTTATAATGAGAACAGCACTTACGACAGATACTGTTGTTACATAAACCCCACTGGAGTCAGCTCAGACCAGGAGACCATAATGTGAATGATGCGTATTTTCTATGTATGTATGTATTTATACCAAAACTACAACTCTCAGCTCCTGATAGGGGAAAATATAGCTGACTGCACTGCATGGGACAATCCTGATACTATTACAATATAACCTGCTATGTGACTGATACTCAAACCTTTTGTGCCTGAAATACTCTTTCTGTAAGTAAACAAGCATGTTTAAAGGTTAAAGAATTCAATTCTTCATTTTGGAAAAAAATCCATTTTATGATTTTATTTTCTCCCCTTTCCTACCTTTTGCTTTAACTTTGCATATTTTATTCAAGCCCTTAGACACATTGGTAGGGGGGCATCAGTGGCTGCAGCTAAGATCAAAAGCTAAGTCAAAAGTTTGTAGAAGAGAATGTGGTTCTCTGTGTATGAATGGGTCTTATGAAAAGTGTCACTTTGTTTTGGGAGGGATGGAGAGGTGCCAGCTAGCACTCTATTAGCTGGCTGATGTTTGGGAGTGACAAGGTGATTTGTCTCTCCATATTTCTTTCTGGTGGGATTTTACTTTCCTCTGCTTTAAGAGATTGATATGCTGACCCTATGGGCTCTTCTCCTGAAGTCTCCTACCAGCTGTATAGGCTCARGAGAGTTTTCAGAGGCTAATCCACCATCAATAGCATGAAAGGTGCCTATTCTAGCTTCATCCCTCACTGGGACTGAACTCACTGGAGTGCTCCTAACACCTTTGGATTTTATAGCACACTCAACAAGAAGATTATAACACAATCATGATACAGTTCTTGCAAAGACCAAGAGCAGATGTCAGTGGGTTCGGGGTCTTAAACATATTTTCCAATACCTCTGCTGTCACTTAGGAAATAGAATCTTATRGGTTGTGTTTTGAGTGGGGCTGGAGTTATCTGGAAATGTTATCTTCATGTCTCTCTTAAAAATGCCCAGTGTTTCTTTGTAGCTTACGAAGGGTTACAGTCTGTTAAGTGGTCTCAAAGCCAAGCTCTACCAGGGGGACAGAAAAGAGGACCTGGCTGACAGGTGTTTTAGTTCATTGCTCATGGATATATAGAAATAGAAACATGAAATAAGGATATATAGAAATACAACCATAGAGTAATAAGAATTAATCATTCAGTGCCTTAGCCTGGGGTTCATGTGCAGAAACACTAATGCCAGCTGGTCTATTCAAAAATAAATTACATGTTACATGCAGTATATAAAATTCTATCTGGGAGCTACAATGTAGAAAAGATGAGAGATGCTGTATAATATAAAGCATAATCTAAACAGCTACTCCAAGCATTAAACTCTTAGGATAATGGTTACTAAAGCATTGAGCGATTTACCAGAGTCTCAGAAAGTCCCCCAGTTTCTGTAACTGAACTTCCAAAACTCTGAAAAGCTCCTCTGTGGTTGAAGACTTAATAACAATTCTCACTTCCACTATTTTTAATCAGCCATAATTTGCACCAAATATATTGAAATATCTGAGTAGGAAAAAAGAAAATCTGCGTTTCTCTTGCAGTAGTCTGAAATGTCGTGTAGAAAGTGGTTTCTCTGTAATGAACTATTCTTTGTTGCCTGTGGAAATACTTGGAAAGTGAAGGAAAACTTTATGCATCTGCTGGGTTTGTTTGTTTGGAAACTTACGTCAAATTAATACAGACAACCAATCTCTAAAGAGATTGGCAAAAGGAGGAAACAGTTTTTCACATATGTCAGTTTGATTTCCCTTAGTCAGACCAAACAAGTTGCTATTTATACACTGTAGCCAGGCTTTGGTGGGGGCATCAGGATAATATTGGGATACATAAAACAAATGTGAGCTAGTTTGATTCAAGCAATGCTTCTTAATAGGTGGCTTCAGGCAACTTTGCTGCTCTGGTATGCAGCAAAGTAATGTGGGAATAAACAAATGTTCATTCCCTATACAGTCCACATTTCATCCACTGAGCAAGGAAATTTCATAGAAATTGACTGTCTAGAGGAAATGCTCAGCTCCTGTTCCCACATAAAACTGTGCTGCGATTGTCACAGAGATCACCTCCTGTGAGCTTAGTCACAGCTGGGCCTTATTCTGCCGTGTGCTGAACATCTCTCTGATGACACTGGGGAGTCTTATTTTATGACCTCTGAAGTCAGTGGCTAAAATAGTGCTGATGTATGCGGTGTAGAACAGGGTATTTAACTGCTTTCAGTTCCCAGGGGAAGCAGGTGAGGGTCTCACCCCGTTATGATGAGGGCACAGCATCACTGAAGACTTGGCTTGCCAATAAAAAATGGACTACCAGATAGTCTGAATTACTGTTGGCCAGGGTTGACAGCAATTCTTTGCCTTGCCTGAGACAGCAGAGTGTTAGTCCCCTGAAAACCTAGTTTTTGTACAGTTTGTCAAATATATGTAGGAAGAGGTCAAGCTTTTTTCATTTTATCTAGGATTCGATGTTCTCTGTCGAAAGTTATATGGGCTTTTATAGGGCAAGACAGTAAACTTTAGTGACAAACAGAATGATTAGTATACAGTGTGAGGCACAGCCAAACAGTTCTCAGTCAACAGTAAACATATGGAATGCTTACATTAAAGCAAAGTTCAGTGGAAGTGAAGATTACGTACAATATAGAAAGAGACACAAAAAATGTATGTTAAAAACATGGCATTTACTGGCAACATCCTCCTTCACTTGATTTAACTCAGATAAGATTTTGTGCTAAAACACAAGAAGCTAGGCTAATTTCTAGGCTAAACTACCATGTCCACTAAGTTTTCCTACTTAACATGTGGGATTCTGAAAGTAAAGAGATATAGTTGTATTGTCTCTGAAATCTTTCTCTGTGAATTTTCCTTTCTTTTTCCATAGTTMAGCACAGAATGACATGGAAATGGGTAAATTTGGCCATTTAAAATGAACCTTCTTTTTTAACAGAATAAGCTTTTTATATACGCTGTAGATTTGCCAGTGAAAATCCACTGCTTACTTAGTCAAAGGCACCATGACAGCAGCAGCGCCTCAAGCTTTTTATGCAGATACCCAGGTTCAGACTAGAGAATAACTGAAGCTGTATTTTCGTTCAGCTCATATGGTCTSTTCTTACTGTCACTAGAACTTGTAGGACCAGTGCTGATCTTGTAACAAACATGAATAATTATGCTGCTTTTCATATGGCAGCTTCTGCTTGTCCTGGATCTGAATTTGACTTCAGAGTACCATAGCTTTAGGTCTGATTCCATGAACTAGAGATGAGAGCRTCTTTCTGCTCTTGCTGCCTTTGTAACATCTCTAGGTTAAAATTCCACTTCTCTCCTCACTGTCCTCCTTGTATTAGAGCTCTGCCTGTGGAACTAAAGTCTGGTCCCATTGAAGTCAATAGACACACACATTGCTTGGTCACACAGGATGGGTGGCAGGGCATATTCTAGTATGTGAAGAAAGGCAGTATAATAACAGCATTTAAAGATTTCTAAGTTAAACTTACTTTTAGAGTAGCATTTGTCATAGTACTACAGTGGAGTTTCTTTTTTAGAAACAATTTAGAAGTTACATATGTCAAATATATTCAGGGGAATATTGTGTTGTTTTGCTTAAATATTTATTGTCATAAACAGAATTTCTATAGTCATACAAACTGGTCATTAAAAAACCTTTAATATGAAATTGGGAACTTTAATCAGGCCTAATCCATCATTAGTTTTCTCACCTCTGCTGAGGGGTGATTGCACTGTTCAGAAAGCAGATAAGAAACCAAAACCAGAGTGTGCGGTTTGTACTCCTGAAGTGCTAAACCTTAGCTGGTCCTTTTTGGCTAGAACTAAATGAGAGGGAGGTGTGTGCTCGGGTTGTGTCCATGCAGACCAGTTTTGTATTTTTAATCTGAGTTCTGCAGATATACGATGCTTTTTCACATACAGATTTTCCTCCCCATCCCATCTCATCCACCTCKCCCTGTCCATGTCCCAGTGACTATTTTGTGATTTTGTGTCATACTGTGATTATCTACCACTGATTATGACCTCACGTACAGCAATTCTGCTAATACTTACAAGACTGCTCACAGAGCAAGGACCTACACTTTATCAGGATTATGTAATTTGATCATGCATCATCGATCCAATTTCAGCTGCTACGTTAAAACATCCAACTAAACAGTGCATCAAAAGCCTTAGATTTTGTATTGTTGTGTAATTACTGTTTTCTTTGCATTGCTGTGCTGTAGAGATGGGCTAGAGATGGGTTACTATCAGGACTCAAAAGTCACTTCCAGACTGGTTTTCAAGAGCATATAGGGACTGATCTATTTATGTACAGAGGACAATCTGCACTCAGAAAMTTAAAACTCAACACATTGCCCGTAACGCCATATTGCTAGAAAACGCAGTTCTAACAGGAAAGACTTTCCTAGTCCTGAAAAAWTTCTGTGTGAGTTTCTAATACCAATAGTATTAAAACACATAGGAGTTTCTCCCAATAAGTACACGGAAGAGTTATTTTCCTGACACATTCTTAACTCGACATGGGCATTAGCTGCTAGGCATCTGGTACTGAGCCCAGCTTTAATCTGCCCTCTGAGCATGGACCCTCAGCTGGGACGACTGCAGTTTTTCGTTGCTTGCTGGTACTTCATGCCTTTCTATCTCCTGCATTTAGAGACAATACGCAGACCAAATCGAGGTTTCGATCGTGGTGCTTGGAGACAAAGCTGTTATCAGTAAAGACTACCCTTAGTTTACCAGTTTTATTCATCTCAAAGGAGGAGTGTCAGACCCCATATTCTCTTTACAAGTTAAGGAGGGACAGACATTGTGTTTTTTAAATCATACATTACTTTCTATTTAGAAGTATTGTCAGATGCATTCGGAGACATTTATGCTTAACTTTTTGACTTAAAAACACTACATCGTGCATAGAAGAATATACACCAGACATCTACTTTCAAGAACAGGTCACAAAATGTACAAATGTAGCAACATAACCATTTGAGATCTGCTCCAATAACCTCTTAACACCTCTACCTAGCAGAAACAGGCAGTTCAATATTTTTGGAAAGTACGGATCCAAACCCAAATTTTCTACTTTCTACAGTTGCAATCTTGAAGCGCTAAAGTTCTTTGTTTCCTTTAGGAAGGTTCTTCCTTAGGTATCTTTACCAGAAGAACTCTGCTGTGTCTTCTAGAGCACAGTCCTCCAACAGGATTCGGAGAATCTAAATGTCCCCAAACCGTGCCATTATAACCACAGTGAAATCCTGTCTTCATTAACTGATGGCAAACTCAGATTTTCCAGACTACTTTGTGTTCATCAGTTTCCCAAACCCTTAGTTTCTGTACCTCATCCTAATGAGCTGAAAATAGAAAAGGGGGTATTATAACCATTTGAGAAAGGAAAGGAGACCGGAAAGGCTTTGGAGACAGTATTTCATTTCTCTGTTAGATGAATTGTGTGGTAGTCTGGTCACAAAGGCAGTATATTCAGTGTATTCCTCAGTAGTATGTAGTTTCCTTCTGGTAGCTTACAGCGAGCAGGGTCTCCCAGTAGGGACACAGTTTCTTTCTGTCTGGAGGCAGAATGYAAGAGTTACAGAAAGAATTCGATGTGTAGCAGGTTGCTGGCTGATCTATGCACTGCATATGCATAATATTCAGAGGATATGAGGGCTAAGTTTCTCTCAATATCTGACCCTATTCCAACATTTGATATGTTATTTTTATTTTAAATTGTTATAATCACAGAACACAAAGGTAGAACATCTCATTTAAACAACAACAACAACAGCCCAACCCAAACCAAATCAACCCAGCCAATAAAAAGATCCAGGAATGCCAATTTGTTTTCATATCTCATTAAAACCTCRAATAACACATCATTATATTTTACTATGAATTGCAGTAATGACCATYAGCAATTATGAAAGGACAGGCCTAGAAAGACTCATTTAAAAAAAACAAAGACTCCAACTAAGGAGGTCAGTTCAGAGGCAAGGGATATATATTAATAACTACTAGGGGTCAGAGTGAGGTGGATGCTCTACATCCTAGGCACTTTCCTATCAATCTCTTCAAATATGACTCTTCAAGAAACCACRCATCCTATGACTGCACATTCAGGCTCAACATTCATAATATGTACTGTTGGGAAAGAAYATCAGATTTAATTTCAATTTTCTTCAAACAAATTCCCTTTTCTGGTTTGACTTCACTGTTATGGGGAAAAGCAGGCAATTTTTCTGTCTACACAAAAAACCCATTAACTAGAGACCCTATGCACATATCAGTAACAAGCTAATCAAATATGTGTACTATGCAGTCTAGGGATAACTTTTCAGTGGCAAAACTGAAAGTCTTTTCCCACTGCTCAGGTAGAAATAAAATCCAGAAAGTTTTATACCTGGAATAAACATTAACCTATTTTTTCACTTGTTGGGATTTGTAAAATGTTGTGGTTATTCAAACTGCTCTTTAACATTCAGGCTCTAACAATATAGTGAAAGTTTATCAATTATATTCAAGACTTTAATAACTCGGTTGTTGCTTTGTTATGCAATTTATTCAATGTACCTTCCTGCATCCTCATCTGTATGTAGATGGAGCTACAATRATCACAACACATAATCTCTCTATAAAATTACCATTTCATGAATAAAATATTAGTATGCATTGCATTGTTTTTCATGACAGTAGTCACTGAAAGGGTGCTGACTGAGGAATTGAAGGCAACTGAAGAACTGAAGGCAGCCATAAAGACCTTCAGTTCATTGGGTCTTTCATTATAATTGTTTTCTCATTTTCTAGTAGGTGTATAATTACTAAGAAAGGAGTAACACACAGCAGATATAATAATATATTATATCCACTTTTAGAAAAGAAGACCTGCTAGACTAGCTCACTAAGTCCACCTCCGGGTTGTGAATCTATGTGGATTTAAAGTGTTGCACAGATGAGCTCTGCTTTGGTTATCAGACTTCAGCATGAGCAAATGACAATCACTGGTCAGCYTTCTGCATTGCCAAGGTGAGGTGGACTTCTGCCAGCAGCTTGAGGGGCAGCTGTAATAAACTTTCTTGCTACATTTCCTAGATAGTCTACTGTCCTACTAGTAGGATAATATCTGAATATARGATAGATCTGAGTAGGATAGAGGCCTGTGGCTAGTGGTRTATCCCAGGGCTCAGTACTGGGTCCCATCCTATTCAACTTCTTCATCAATGACCTGGATGAGGGGACAGAGTGCCTCCTCAGCAAGTTTGCTGATGAACCCAAGCTGGGAGGAGTGGCTGACACAGCTGAGGGCTGTGCTACCATTCAGAGAGAGCTGGGCAGGCTGGAGAGCTGG